>NC_046639.1:24651060-24951060 GCF_900324485.2 Mastacembelus armatus | reverse complement strand
GTGTCATGGTTTACATCAGATCTGCATCGCCACAAAGCACTCAAGGAAACGATCAACAATGTTTGAGCGTGTGACTGCGACTTTCAGAGGGACGGGGCCACACACAAAGTGAAAATGACAGATTTACTGGAGGCACTAGTAAAAAACAGAATGATTAACGCACCTGCACATGTTTATAGGAGAAGTGCAGGCCTCAGTACAGCTTAAATTCAAAAAAGGCAAAGAAACATGCATCGTCCGTGTTTGCATGTGAATGCGGATCTTTTGAAACTGCACAGTCATCGTGCAGGAATGAGCTTGACCTTGTTAACTTGAGAGAGTGGCACCTGGCTGATCCCTTTCTTTGCAGCTCACACCCGTTTTGTCAGCTGCTGTTGTTACAGACGGGAAAAAGGAAGTAGTCATGCCTGTCACTTCCTCTGGACCCCTGTGTAGTACAGAAATGTCTTAATAGTAGTTTCCTCAGTCGTCACTGCTTTTGTTCTTGCTCCTGTGTCTGTTTAAATATCTGTGTTTTGACATTTTAATATTTCCACTCAAAAAATACCAAAAAAATGCTGTTTGAGGTTATAACTTTTCATCTAATAAAACTCTTTTCTTGGCCCTCATGGCAAACATATGGGATCACTAAGCCTGGTTAAGAACTCATTTTAACTCCTTTCCCTACTCTGAAAATCAATCTCTCACCATTTGGAATGACAGTTACTGTTGCACTTTGTGAGTTGGTTTATTGCCTATAACGTTCGGCAGCATCGTCCCCCCACGGCAAGAAGGTTCTGTGTGCAAATCCTGTTCAGCCCTGGGGCCTTTCTGTGTGTGTTTGCATGTTCTCTCCGTCTCTCCATGGATTTTCTCCAGGTCTTTCGGTTTCCTCTCAAACAAATGCAGCTCAGGGCAAATGTGTTAATTGATGACTCTAAATTGCCCATAGGTGTAAACGCTGGAGCATCACAAAATATTTTGTATTAAATATGTTTTACTGAGTCTGTCTCAATGGTGTATCCCACTTCCGGCCCCACAGCAACCCTCCAAGATGAGCTGGTATAGCTAATGGATAGATTAAATTCTAGTAGTAGTTTTATTGAGACGTGAGGTTTACTGTCTTTGCGTGTGTCTGTGTTTTGCAGACGGAGTGTGCCAACTTTGTTCGTCTCCTGCAGCCCTACAACCGCACCCACCTCTTGGCCTGTGGTACCGGTGCCTTCCAGCCCATGTGTGCCTTCATCTATGTGGGGCACAGAGGAGAGGTAAGCACAGGGAATTTTTCAGCACATCGGTTAGTCATACCCAAACACATAAAATCAGATAAATCCACAAACGCACCCACAGGCATAAAACCCACATTTACTTTGTGTCAGCAACTGCATGAAAAAAATAGTTGGTGTTTCTAAAGGAAAAGCTGTGATATACAGCTGTTATAGTAGTGTAGGACCCATGTTTTACTCTATTCATGCTGAACCATCCTTGCACTTTCTCAATTTTCTCAATGTGATGTTTAGAAACTGTAAATCATTTGCACTGTTTAGTTTTACTGGACAATTTGTCAGTAAATTCAGGTTAATACTGATTCAGTCATAAAACTGTAGTGATAGTTGAAGTTGTTGTAGGAAACCAGACTAATGGACCCAATATAGTTGGTGCCAGAGAAACACAGCTCAGACTGGCCCTGCGCTGTGCTCGGATCCCCACGGTTCAAGGTTTTCTATTGAGCTACTAAGCTGCACTCTTAGGGCCTCTATACGTCTTTTCAACCACACAGGAAGACTCTCTCTACGCAGCCACTCAGCTCAGTGAGTCTCACACTTTGAGCCATTTAAAAGATGAGCACCAATGAATGGGGCCATTAAGGAAAACCCGTAGCTTGCTGATTCACTGTGATCCACCAGATCACAGTCCGGTGTGCCCCCCTCCCAGGCGCAGCAGGAGAGGGGTCAAACCAGGCTTGAAGAGAGAAGAAAGCTGGACATTGGCAAAGGGCTAAGAAATTTAAATGAGCCAGGAGGGTGGGAGAGAGCAAAGCTTTTAGCCTTTCAGTGTGGATATATAAAGTATACAAGGTAAACAAATCATGTGGATTTAGGTGCAGTGTGTTTCCTGCCTGCCGTTGCCATTTTTCTGCCTCACTCTGTCTGTCAACCTCACTGTGGATTTTGGACTTTGTTTTATGGCACATCATTAGAAAATATCACACATCTTCCTTTGCTTCTGCTAAATACCTTTACCCCAGTAACAGCAGACTGTGCATGGTTTAAAACGGGGACAACAAAAACTGCATTTTAGTGTAGAGCATGAAAAGTAGGTCACCTGTTTAAATCCTTAGACCTGCAGGGAACATAAAGAGTTGCTGTCGAGGATGTTTTTATCAAAGCTGGCTTGGCTGTGTTTAGCTATGAACTAAAAAAAATCTGCTGGCAACCAGTCAAACTCTAAGTGTGTTTACTTTGTGCTGCAGTGACTATAGAGCTTTTGAAATTCAAGTGTAAGGTAGTGATGGTTTGGCACATGAAGTGGTGAAGGACTATGCAAAGGGAAGCAAGTTTCCTCAAGTAAAACTTTACAAAAGCTGGAGTTGTAATTTCTGAGTCAGTGTGTGTAAAACCTTCTCCTGTGAACGAGCTGGTGAAGCTGTAGATAGTGAGGCTCCACACAGAAACACTGTTCAGTTAGTTTATTAGAAGGAAATGAGCATAGCCCCGTACGAAGGGAGGTGTGATCACCTCAGCTTTGCTTAGATAGATAGATACCAGCTGTCCTCCTCTGTGTGTGTGTGTGTGTGTGTGTGTGTGTGTGTGTGTGTGTGTGTGTGTGTGTGTGTGTGTGTGTGTGTGTGTGTGTACGTGTGTACGTGTGTACGTGTACGCACATGCATGTGTGTGTCTTCGAATGCGCCGCAGGGAGCCTGTCCATTTATTTAACCAGTCGTTAACCGGTAGGGAACACACACCCGTCTGTTTGTCTGACCTCTCGGGGGAGCTGAGGACGCGAGCCCTTGGACTGGGCTCTGGGTGGGATGACCTTTGACCTCTGAGGTGTTTCATCTCAGTTCAGGGAACTCTTTCTGTTTTTCTCATACCATTTCTGTCTTTGTCTCTGTTGCTGTTTTCTCAATTCACACAGAATTCAAACGCAAAACATGTGAGTTTGGTTTTACATCATCTAATTGGAAATAAGCTCTTCTACTCTGTGTTTTTGACAAAATTTATTAGTATTGGGCAAACTGTATTAACCATATTTCATAGCTTCATCCAGAAAAGAAGACAAAGGAATGCATTTAGTATTGCTAAATGCTTCACTAAACACACCAACAAACTGCTGTGTGCTTGTAATGTAGTGGGTTTTCATATTTCTAGGAGGTCACGGAGAACAGAGATTCTTATTTCCAAACCACCAAAATGATTTTTTAAATTAATTTCTGTCCAATCAGAATACAGCATGTCAGAGTTTATTGAAAAAATATCCCATAATTTCTTTATTGTACAAATTGTTTTCTTTCTTTGATGGTGAAAACAATGCTTAGATTTATCCTCACCACATGGCGGGACTGTGTCTCACTCCTCATTTTTCTCACACGCACACACACATGCACGCACACGCACACACACACGCACCATTCACAGTCACTCATTCCAGACTGGAGTCCCCATGATGAGTGACAAGGCTGCCCCAGCAGTGTCATAGATGTGAAAATAAACCATCATATTACAGTGACAACATACAGAGGAGCAGACCACACACACCTACACATGCATGAATACACACACACACACACACACACACACACACACACACACACACACACACAAATGGCAGCAGCTTAAACATATAAATATGAAGCGAACCAGACAGAAACACACATAAAGATGATGAAAGATGTGCACATTAAAACATAAATACAAATATTTTAAAAACACAAAGGTTTAACATGTAAATACATTAATATGCACCTAATAACTGACAGGAATTGAAAGCTGCACACACACCGTACTGTGTTCACACATGAGAAAAGACAGGCTGCTTCCCCTCATCTAAATCCTACTGTAGATTGAATTTTTCAGTAAAAACCACTTTATTTAATTGGTCTGCTTTGTGTACGCAGCATAACTTGCTGAGTGACCCTTTCCTGTCGGAACGTCTGTAAGTGCTGCACATGGGACAAAAAAAAAAGCTCTGCAGCCAATAGTACGGCATTACTATGGATCAGAAAGTGGACTGGAGATTTAAAGCATAATGAAAAATATATTGCTCATAAATCAGCCTTTTTTCCCCATGCATGTTGCATTTGGATCAAAGCCCTACAACGTGGAGATTAATGAAGCCTTTTTTCAGCTTTTTCTATTACTTCTCCACTTTCAGGAACTTTCTGTCTGGCCCTCTATCTGTCTGTCTGTCTTCCACTCAGTCTCTGCTTGATTACTGCGTTTTTTACACTGTTCGTCCACACCCTCTTTGTGTTTGCCTGGTTTAGTCTGATGGCAGAAGTCCAAGATGGCAGCACATTGATTTGTGACGGTGAGAGGAGGAGCCGAGTCATTGGTTGACCGAACAGTGAACAAAAGGCCAAGTGCAACAGCAGATCAGGGTTGCTGGTTGGCCAAGAAGCCCTAAAGAGTTCAGACTGTAAATATTCAGATGTCAAAGGTCAAACCAGGATCCTTTATCATCAAATGATCAAATTTAAAAGTGCAGCAGTGTTTCATTTTTGCTGTTTCTTGCTCATCCAGTCAGCATCAGCTGCTGCTTTATCAAGACATGGACCGCAAGGGAGGACAAGAGAGAATAAAAAGGAGGAGATGACAGAGTGGAAGGAGCAAGACCTGCAAAAGGTTCTGCTATGTTTATCTCAGTGGGACAAAGGAAGGGAGATAGAGCTGGGAGGGAGGTAGTAGCTAGGCAGCTGTTTGGTAAATGGCTGGTATGATATGATTGAAAGTGAAAGTCTCATTTTTCTCCCTTCTGTCTGCAGTTTATCCTCACAAAGACAGAAAGACAACGAGACTCGAGATACCTTTTTGCGTCCAACTCTGTCAGAGAAATCGGTGTAAGGTGACGTGATGTGTAGTTGTAGTTACAATCTGGTCTTTTACTCTGAGGCTGCTTTCTCAGGAAAAAGATAAACCAGTGTCTGTGGCTCCAGCACGGTGCATTTGTCCTTGCATGACTAAATAAGGATGTGAAATAGTAGTAGGGCTTGAAAGACGTCCAAAGCTTTGATTTGATTTGCTGGAACTAACACCAAAAACAACATTTACTGTCGGCAGTAGCAGCTGTTGTAGGATGGACTAATTTACAATGATAATAAATACGTAATAATAAATGCTACAACACAGTGTAACAGTTGTAAAGAGCAGAGTCATAACATTGAGCTTAGTGGTCATACCAGGCTAAGTAACAGTAGCAGGGAGTGTAATAAACTGAGCCACGGTGCGTTTTATTGCTAATTAATTCCATCTTTCCACAGTCTCGTATTAACAAAGTTGATTGAAGCCAGGTTTCAGAAAGGTCCAGGTTTTATCAAAGATACAGCACAGGGTAAGGAATCAATACAGTTTAGGTAGTTTCTCACAGGTTAAATGATACAAACGAGGGTCCTGATATCCTGGTCCTGATATCCTGGTCCTGGTGTTTGGCTCTGCTGAATACAAAGTGGCCTGGATGTCTGCACAGCACTTGTGTATTTGTCTTGGCAGAGTTGACCTGAGTGACTCTGACAGTCTAATCAGCTGCACCATTCCTCCGGAGATAACACACACACACAAACAATGCTAGCAACCAAGACCAACACTCCTAAAACTGCAGACGTTGAGAGAAGTGCACAAATACACACCCAGGTCACATGCACACTCAGTTAACTAATGTTAACTTCTGTAAACAGCAAGAAGGTGCTAGAAGAATAAGGAGCTAATGCAAAAGAGAGAGAGAGAGAGACGGAAGAAAGAGAAGAAGCTGACGGTAAAGAGAAGCTTAAATGTGATGAGGAAGATGGAAGAAGTAAAAGAAAATGTTGGCTGGGTGAAGAAACATTTACACATCTAAGAAAAGTATTTTTACTGCTCACTTTGTCTGATGTAAAGAGTAGTGGCTCTCTTATTTTGGAACAAAAAAAATACATCTGGTACAACTTTTAACTGAATGAATAAATAATCACACAGTGAATAAAGTTTAGTGAAAATGACAAATGAAATCTTCAGAAATTGTTTTCATGCACTGGGCTGGAGGGAATAAAGTCTCTCTTTTTTTTTTGCAAGGAACGACAAAATTTCAAGTACCTTAAAATATCAGTCATCATTTCAAATCAAATGAAGTATGAGAGCGTGTGTGCTGGTGGGCTGTGCACGATCACTTTGACACATGTAGAGTTCAGTCAAGCCTCTTTTCAGAAAGCTGCATATGGATCAGATCAAAACGTAACATCTCTCCTCATTTCCTGAGACACACTGAATATGTCGTTGTATATACTGTAGGATTTTTTGCTGGGTTTCTGACATCTGTTGTGTCCAGGTTGCACAAGTGAGGATGTGCATGTGCACGAGTGTGTGTACTGTGCTGTGTTTCTTACAGTGTTATTATCCTGCTGACTTCAATGTCATAATCTCCCCTGTGATCTCCATTCAGTCAAAGACTCACCCTCTCACTAACAATGCTCCATTGTCTATTAGAGGAACAGAAGCTCACACACACACACACACACACACACACACACACACACACACACACACACACACACACACACACACACACACACACAGAGTTCACTGTAAGGACATTTAAATCAGTAACAGGCTTGAATCAAACACAAGTTCTTCCTGTGTCGCCTTCCGTTCCCTTTTTATCCTGGAAAGTCGTCTACGTTTGGGCCCACGTTGATCACACCCAGGCGGCTCTGGCAGTGACAGCCTGGTGCTCTGATGTTGTTGCACTGGGAGTAGAAAGGCTTTTTGTCCACAGTGACTCTGATTTGACCCGACGAATCACGACCGATGTGGTCGGCGTTTGTCAGGTGGATTTGACTAACTGATGAATGACGAAGACCATTCTGCTGCTTTAATTGCTTCTTCACTGCTGGAGCCAGAATTCGATTGTAGTTTAAAAATAGTGGTCCAGAAAATCTTCTCTCTTCACTGGCACTTTTTTGTAACTTGAATATGCTGCCACCTGTTTATTGTTTCTGCTGCTGAAAACATAAACCGTATCACTTCCTGTGTAGCAGATTTTTTTTTTTTTTTTTTTTGTAGACAAAATCACACCTGACTCCATGGTTTTCTCACAGCAAATGAAAAATAAATAAAGAAGAAGAAGAAAGTCTTAGCTGGGTCACTATTAAACCATATCAGTTGGTAATATATTTACGAGGACCTGCCATGAATTATGACTTTAAATATTCATTTGGGCAGTAACTGCCCAGTATCTGTTGAGTGAGTATTATGACCTCAGGGGTCTTAAACCATCAGAGGTCTTTTTTTGGGTTGATAAAATCTGGATGTTTAACTGCAGTCTTTATATGATAACGGTAACATGCATGCTGCTTTTCTTTATTGCCCTGCTGGGTCCTCAGTAGAGCTCTCAGCGAGGGTCACTCTGCATTGGGAACCTGGTGGGAAACTTGTTTCAACTCTGGCACTTGAACTGATCCTGCATTTCCTCTGTTCTGAGACGGCGTTGTAGTTCTCAGACACATGCAGAGTTCAGTCAAAGGACAGAGAAATCTGAAGTATCTGAAGTGCAGGCTGAAACTGAAAGCAGGCTTGTTGATTTGTGTGAATAATGGGACAGAGAGGAACAGCCCCTGGATTATTAAGATTAATAGGTCTATGCTGTGTCACCTATGTGGCCAAACCTTTGCAACTTTTCTCTCTGTCTCAAGCAAAATATTGAATTATGGACTTTTTAGCTGTGAGCTGAGGAACTAAAATACTGAGTAATGTACAGTAGAAAGAGCAGATCCCTCGCCTTCTGTTACATATAGAGAATCATTCGTTTGAAGCATGTTATCGTTCACTGTAGATGTACACAGCCAGCACATGATATTTATTTGGGTTTGTGTTATTTGAAGACATCCTGCTCTAACTAAAGAATATAACACTGTGCCTCTCCTCCCCAGCATGTGTTCACAATGGACCCTACGAATGTGGAAAACGGACGAGGAAAAGTTCCTCACGACCCCAGCCTCCCCTTCGCCAGCACCTTCAGCGGTATGTCCCATTTTCTATTCTTAGCATCGTCCTTTTGTAGCTTACCACATTAAACTATTTGAAATGTCAAACACACTCTGAGTTTTCACCTTTCACCTGTCTGCAGTGATCTCTGCTGTGTTTTCAAATGATAAACCCCAAGAACAGCAACTGGACTCATATCCCCACGTTCTCTGGAGCTGTGCTTTCTGGGTTTAATAGTTCTGGGTGTTTCTCTGACCGTGTCATTAGGTATTAAGTTTATCAAAGAACACCAGTTTTTTTTTCCTCTCTCTGCACCTCGGTAATTTTAAGATCAAAATTTATCCCACACTGTGTTTTATTTGCCAGGAAACCGTTATATTAGAGCCAAATACTCAGTAGTAGTTAAGGCCTCAGCAAAGATTCACAGTTACAGAACAAGAAACACAAACCCTGGAGCAAAGCAGTTAGGCCTGCAGAAGAAAGATGGACAGAAATGAAGAAATGCAGACAAACAGAAAGGAAGTTGGACATAACGTTGTAAACTGTGCACTCTTTGGAGTTAATGGTTCAAAGCTTGTTCGCTGTCGTTACTGCTGCATCATGAAGGTGGAAGACATGGGCTGAGCAGATCTGTTGGTCAGCGGCGTTGTTTAACTTGTGTGAACTTGTGTGACTGCTACATTCAGGGTTAGCATTTTATGGATTCTCTTACTTTCTCACAGTCACAGATGTACAAATGGAGCTGGATCCACAAAGAGAATAAAGAGAAAAAGTTTCCACGAAACAGTAAAACTTAATGAAAGTCCCAGTCATCAGCTGTCAACATGTTTTTTTTCTTTATCTTCTGTCAGAATCTTTTCCCAAAACACACAAAACCCTGTCGCTGCTCATTTCTATGTCTGTGTGCTTGTGTGAAAATGTTAGACTATACGTTGAGCTGACTGTATGTATGTCTGTCAGGGAGACAGGGATGTGTTGTGTTTCTAATATCGTGATTATAGCCAATACACCCATGGGATCATGGAAACAGTTTGTGGCCAGATTCAGTTTCTACAAAAGCAAAAAAACATAAGTTGTGTTTTTGAAAACAAACAAAAAAATGTTATTGTGGGAAAACTCCCTCTATAATTCTGTGTTATCTGACCGCTTTTTGTAGTGATTTATATCTTTAGCTGTTTCCAAAGCAGCTGCTGTTGTCTGGTCTAATTACAGACAACTCAGGCTGCTAAAGGTGTCTCCAAACACCTCTAGAAAGACTTGGGGTCTTATTTCTGCTAGTTTGAAAATCCATTTCCTGAGTTGTTGAAACCGAAAGTGAGTCGACTGCCAGTGGTCTCAGTGGAGAGTGTCCTGTAACTCTAAGGTTTAGATAACTCTCCCTGTTTATTTGATCTGAACTGTGACATTGTTCTCGTTTACCTCTGGTTTCCTCATTGTTCTTCAGTGCTCTAATGATTATTCCTACGACTCATCGGCGCTCTCTTCCTGCCTCTCTCTCTACAGGTGGGGAGTTGTACTCAGGACTGACGGCAGATTTCCTGGGAAGAGATTCTGTGATCCTCAGGAGCATGGGAGGTCGCTCCACTATGAGGACGGAGACGGACGAGAAGCTGCTTCATGGTAATGCTCTTCTATCACCGTTTGAATCAGCCTGTCATGTTCGCAAGTGTGATCACTCTCTGCCTGTATGAAGCTGTGACAGTGTGTGTCAGAGTTTACAGGAATTCTGCTGAACTGATTTTTGGCACAACACAGATATAAATATTTTTAGGGTTAGAGGAAATGATTGTTTATTCTCATCAGTGCACGTACTGCTATCATATTGTTCCAGGGACAGAAAGGTCCTTAGGTAACTGCTGACATGTCACCTCATGCACCTTCAAGTCTCGTGGCACTGGAGGAATATCAAACTAAATGTTGAGGCCATTTATCTCTGACCTGGTGTCACTTGGGTTGTACCTCATTTTTCATTTTCTCTGGCAGACCCCAAGTTCATAGCTGCCCACCTCATCCCGGACAACGACGACAGAGACAACGATAAAGTGTATTTCTTCTTCACTGAGAAGGCCACAGAGGCAGGGGGAAGGGAAGGGGCCATACACACACGTGTTGGACGAGTGTGTGCGGTGAGAAACTTTCTGAACTGTTCGTGTATAGACATTTATTTTGTGTTCTTTTTTTAATAAGGCTGCATCAGGCAACTTAACAAAGCTGCACTGCAGTGATTTGTGTAACTGGCATCGAGCCGTGCAGTTGTTGCTGAGGTTGTTTCAGGAATGAGACGTTTGCAGAAGCATTTCACTTGAAGAAGAGGTTCTCAAGCTATGGTCTGGGACATTTTTGGGGTCCTCTGGGGGGTTTCTTGTTTTCTGGAGGATTTGTTACGGGTCTCAAACATCAAGTCTGTGCCAAATCTTATATTGTGATGTATAGAGTCCAAATTTCACTGAAGTCCGCCAGAAGAAGGTTACACAGTACCACAAACACAGGGGTTCCTGTTCTACACTATCACATACAAATATCTGCTGGATTATCTTTCTACGACAGGAGATAATAGTTTATTGTGACAGTTCCGACCCACACAAATATCTTTTCAGGCAATTATTTTTTTACATTTCCCCAACGGGACTGTGAAGGCATCATGGTATTTAGAATGACATGAACCCTTTCTCTTTCACAAATGCACAGCTGTCATATTTCCCAACCATGATCCCAGTCCACTCAGCACGCTCTCTTACATTCTTTATGCACTGATGTGTTTTCTAAAACCATATGTGAGCTGTGAGCACCATGTGCAACTGTAGGTATGCATACAGAAATGCAAGCAAATACACACTCGCCCACAGCTGCAGGATTTTCCTCAGAGATTGTTCGACTCTGCCAGGAAAGTTTGCACAAACCTATCAGATAAAATCCATGCCGAAACTTTCTCGTCTCCCTATCTGCTCCCCTTCTTTCTCTCCATCTGTCTCCCTGCATCCATGTGTTATAGTATTTCCTCCTTAGCTCTTTTTCTCCCGGAGGCAAATGTGAATAGTTGTCACTTCCCCTGTGGCTCTTCTTGCCAAGAAGCCAATTATTATCGCTGATCCTCATTACACACACACACACACAGACACCCACACATGTATATGCCTCAGGTTTAATATTGTCACTGCTCATTTACTGTGTGCAAAAAGACAAAAGATGGTATTTTTGCCACTGTTACACAATTGATACAGTTTAATATACTATGTCTAATAAATGCAAAAGCAGGTTCACACATATTTGATTTCATTTGCCTTAAAAGTGGCTTTAGTTTTACTCTGTGTGTGTGTGTGTGTGTGTGTGTGTGTGTGTGTGTGTTTGTGTGTGTGTGTGGACAGACACATTTATGGCTGACACATTTATTCCTTCGCACAGGATTCAGATCAAATTGTGACTGAATATTAGGATTAAAATTGAAGATTTACATATAAATTAGTTGGACTGTATAGGAATTACAGACCAAATGAAATAGTAAAATTAGTAAAGAAAAGCTCAACTTAAAAAAAAAAAAAAAAAGTCCTCACATGAAATGTTTAGTTTATATCTGGTTCTCAGCCAAGTCTATAATGCTGCCAACGTTGATTCTTGCTTGTTTTCCCTTCACTTGGACCTTCAGTGTTTAGCTGGAAAAACTCCTTGATTGCCTTCACTATATGTTAACAATTGATGTCATGGCTCATTGTTTCTACAAGTGCAGAACTTTGTATTATAAAGGGGCCAAGGTCTTATGGTTTGACTCAATGTGAATGTTAACACCTTATTTTCACATAAAACATCAGCAACTGTTTAGTATTCCTAGTCGTAGTAGTTTTCCTAAAAGTGTGCAGCCAACTACAGAACCAAAGCGATGAAAACTATAGAAATGCTCATTTGGAAACGAACGTGCAGCTGGAGTTTCATAATTTCAGACATTTTTCTTTTTCTTTTCGTCCAGAATGATGTCGGAGGCCAGAGAGTGCTGGTGAACAAGTGGAGTACATTCATCAAAGCTAGACTGGTCTGCTCTGTGCCAGGGCCTCATGGCATAGACACACACTTCAACCAACTGGGTGAGACACACACACACACCGACGTTTTTGCACAGGCACTCGTGCAGTGACGTGCACCGAGATTCACAAACTGGCATTGTCTCATTCTGTGACACAGAGGATGTTTTTCTGCTGAGGACCAAGGATGAGAGAAACCCAGATGTGTATGCAATCTTCAGCACTATCAGGTAAACACACATGAAGCTTCATACGTGTTTATCCACTGCAGACTCCACCACACCTGGAAGTATTTGCTGCGTGTTTGTTCAGTTGTTCAGTTGTGGCAATGCTTGTCTCAGTGCTTTAGGATCTTGTAGTCCCCGATTGAGCTTCAAGTGCTGCTCTGAAGGCTTCTACCACCAAAGATGTTTGTTTTTTGCTGCTCTTCAGTTTAACTTCTCATCTTGCTGTACTGATCTGAAGGTCAGACTTTAGACTGGTAGTGTAGATTTATGACTTCTTCTAAGACCTTTTTCTAATGACATTGTTAGGATTCAAAACTATAATATATGTAATAAAGACAACAATAAATCACCTACTTTCTGTGTCACTGCTTTTTTTCCTAGGGTTCTGTTTCCTGCAAGTAAAACTGAACGTGCTGACATTTCTTGTGAAATATTTTAATTGAAATCATAAAGTTATTTATGTTCAGCTGTAACACTGTATATCTTCCCTCTGTTTCTGTCCACAGTAATGTCTTCCAGGGTTTTGCTGTGTGTGTTTACCGTATGGCTGATATTAGAGAAGCTTTCAATGGACCTTTCGCTCATAAAGAAGGCTCTGACTTTCAGTGGGGGGCCTACGAAGGGAGGGTCCCTTATCCCAGGCCAGGCGTGGTGAGTGATTATAAAAGCGAGGCATGCTTGAGCACTGATTTAAAGGGATGAAGTTCCCATTTTTTTGTGTAGGAACTGCAGAAGCTATAGCAGATGTTTGAACGCCGCTATGGGGGATTTTTTTAGCTCCTTCTTCAGAGCCACTAACTGGTACATCGACGTCCGGGCTGCTCACATGACAGAGAAAATTCAGACAGATCAAAGTAAAACATGTAAAATTTCCCAGGCATTGTTGCTGAATATCGTGCAGGAGTGATGTCACAACAGCAACCATCAGCTGGCGATACTTCAACGCTCCTACTGGCGGCGTGAAGAGACGAGTGTGTGCGAGGGCTCCCGGCTGAACGTAATGCCGCAGTTATATAAGGTTTCCACATTAGCAAAGTAAACCACAGTATGTGGGGACTGTACACAGCACAGACCTGTCTTCTGGTTTACATCCTGACTCTCAGTAGAGCTCTGTCATGTTCTCTCAACCACGTCACTGTTATTCAGATTTGTCACACACACAAACACATGTGTAGGCAAACGTGCACACGTGCAAACACATCAGCCACCTAATTCCACCTCATTGGCAGAGGGATGGGAAGCGTCTGAGGGCACGAGGAACAGACACCTCTGTGGTTTAACTCTGCTGACTACCTGATTAAAGGAATGTCTTGGCTTGAAACTGAAAGAGGAAATGGAGGACGAGGGGAAAACACGAAGACTGATCACAGAACACTTATTAACACTTATTAACACTTTTATTCTCATTTATTCAATAAAGTGTTGTAACCTTTAGCATTGACATACTTTACATTTTGCAGTGCTCTTTTAGCCAGTTAAAGCAACTTATACAATCCTCAGATGGAAGTGTCAACAATTTAAATAAACATGTGCTTCATCAACCATATTTGGTTGTTTTTATCTTAGTGTAGATAAGTTAACCCACAATCCTAGAGGCTGATATAGACATGGGGAAAGTAATTTTCCAGGATTTTAACCTCAGCTGATCTCCTCCTCCTCCTCCTCCTCCTACGGGACTGTTTTTTTATATGTAGTACAGGAGTCCTTAACACATGTACACACATAACACAATCACATCTTCAGTAATAATGGAATTAAATAGGTGTCTGCCAAATGTGCTCACTCCTTCTCCCTGCCAGTAATTCTCACTCGACTCTCATTTGGAGAAAGAAAGTTGTCAACCCGTTGCAGCAGAGTTTGGATGAGTTGAGAATAGACTTGGGAGCTTTTCCACTTTTGGCTCTGTGTGTATCTGAGAGCAGATGAGGAGTGGTTATTGAGCAGCTTAAAACCGACTGGAATATTAAGGATGTGCACTGGGAACTGCAGAAGTATTAGTGTAAAAGTTGAGGAAAAGTTTAGTCCCTTACGTTTCAAAATGAAAATGCAAAATGCTGAGGCCTGTTGTTTATATATACAAAAATAACAGTGATTTGATTTTGAAACTGTATTTTTTTTTAAAGTAACAGAAAAATCAGGATTCCCACCGTACTTTTTACAAAGAGTTTGAATTCAGCGGGTGGGAGAATTGAGTTTGGGTTTGCTTACACACCTTCTGCAATAAATTACATCTGATGCCATTTGGTAAACCATACATAGTGTATTACTGTAAATCAGTAGTCTAAGTTATGTTTCAGTGTAAGCTCCCTGCACAGCTCAGGCCTTCACTCTGAGACTGAATCCATTACAGGGGCTATTGTCTGTGTCGGTTACTGTTGTGATAACATTTCTACCATATGGAAATACAGTCTGGGAAAGTCATGTCAAGCAATAAGATTTATAAAAATACCAAGTGATCAAATTACCAACTGCTTGTAAACCTTTTCTGCATAAGAGAATCAATCTCAATTAAATTCACTTCCCATTTCACAGCCTTAATTTATGGCGTTTGGCAAAGCTGTTGGTCTCGTGACGTTGACATATGCTTTCGTTTTAGTCAAGCACTGCATCAGGGTCTGTCATCCAAAACTCTTCCTTAATGTGGTTGTCAGTTTAGTTGTTTAGTTATTTAAAAGCAAAGAGGGTTAATAATAAGCTGAGTATTAAAAGCCAAAAGTCTTGCCCAGGTCTGGGATCAGTCTTAATCTGATCTTCCCTGGCCCCAGTCCTCCTGCCCCTCAAGCAACTTTTTTTATTGTTGTCCTTTGAGTGTCCAATGGACAATTAATCCTAGATTAGAGTCGTGTGAATCCAGATGCTAAATTAGATAAAGTGATATATTCTCCTTTAACTGTGACAGGGAGAGTGTCCCAGAAAACCAAAAATATAGAGTTGATTTTCTGAAGAGGTTAAATCTGCTTTTAATTGAGGACAAGACAAACAAGCCGCTGCTCGTGATTGTTTTGGCAACGGTTACCTCTGAATACCCATAGCTTCGTTAAACGTGTGTGTAAAACAGTTGCAGTGCAGAAAAAAACTAGGTATGTGTGACGGAGATTTTGGCCCGTTCACGTAGAACCCCTGATCTAAATCACGAGCAAACTGGGGTCACATGGTTCGTGCGAATGGCTTCATTTCTGCTGTTTCCAAACATCCCATTAGAACAGTGGTCAGAAAGTTTTCAGGCACCATAAAACTGTTAATGAGGGTTCTTTGAAAATATGTTTGGACCATAATGAGGCCATAGTGGTGTAACACAGGAATGTAGAAAACATCCAGGATGTTGCCTAAAACGTATCCTTCTTTGTTTGATTCTTTTCTAATGTTCTGTTAGCCAGCTGAGGATTTCATCAAGTTAAATTAAAATTATATTCAAAGTTTTATCTTCCACCCTTATCCCTTTTTTCTCTCCCCTTCCCTCCACATCTTTCCATTTCTCCAGTGCCCCAGTAAAATCACCAACCAGCCTGGCAGAGAGTTTGCCAGCACTAAAGATTTCCCCGATTCTGTGCTGCACTTCGCCCGCAGCCACCCGCTGATGTGGCGGCCGGTGTATCCCGCTCTGCGCCAACCTGTGCTCGTCAAGGCCAACATTCCTTACAAGCTGAAACAGATCGTGGTGGACCGTGTCGAGGCAGAGGACGGGCAGTATGATGTCATGTTCATCGGCACTGGTTAGTCCGTGTGTGAATTGTGTTGATAATCTTAAAAGTGACACTTTATACAGCCCTGTGCAAAAACTGGATTACACCGGATCACACAATAAACTGTCTCTGCTTGTCTCTCAGACATTGGCACAGTACTGAAAGTCATTGCCCTGCACAGTGGAAACAGTCTAGAGACAGAGGAAGTCACACTAGAGGAGCTACAAGTTTTTAAAGTAAGTCGTACGCCATCGAATGATCCTAATAATCGTGTGTCTCCAGTGCTTTTATTACCCAGCAGACCTTGTTGAAGAAGCCGCCATTCTTCGTTGTAGGTAGTCTCTTAGACCGTCTTTGTGGTCTAGAGATCAAACCTTTTTACACACAGTGAAGGTCAAACCTTTTCATTCTGAAAACATTGCAGGTGCCAACTCCAGTTACATCAATGGACATATCTGTGAAAAGGGTGAGTTGATGTGATTGTAATAATTCATTTAAATGCCCTCCAGCTTTTTATCGCCACAATCTCAACGTTCCTCTTTTCCCTCTCATCACTTTAAACAGCAAGCCCTGTACGTGGGCTCCCCAGCAGGCATGGCGCAGGTGAAGCTGCACCGCTGTGAGACCTATGGGAAGGCTTGTGCTGAATGCTGCCTGGCCAGAGACCCTTACTGCGCCTGGGATGGATCATCCTGTGCACGATACATCCCCAACAGCAAACGCCGCTACCGCAGGCAGAACATCAGGCAGGGAAACCCTGTGCTGCAGTGTGTGGATCAGAATCTGAGTGGTAAGGACCATATACTTACTCGGACCGCCAGTCTTCTTTTGTGCCTTTTTTTCTGTTCATTGTGCAGGACTACTCTATGTCTCATGACCTCCTCTAATTACTAATGGTCTTTTGGCAACCTCATGGTGATGACAAGACTCCAGGAAGTCACGGAACTCAAGCCAAAACAATAGTCTCAGTCTTCTGTTCAAACCACCACTTTGTTTTTATACTTTCATGTGTGGCTTTAACAAGCAAAACATAAAATATTCATTAATGAGGTTTAGAGGTAGAGCTTTAGTTACTTTTGGACCATGCTAACAGTTTCCCTCTGTTTCCTGTCTTTGTGCTAAGCTAATATTTAAAAGACATTTGACTCCTCATGTCCTGTACCTCAATAAGTGGTACTGTTCTTGGAGAACGTATTAATGTCACAGATAGTGCCTATTTAAAAATATACTCCATATACAGTACCTTGAGTAGTTTGAAGGTAATGTTTGAAAATCTTAGTATCTGCCAGCAAAGCTCTTTCTGTAAACAGGCATTGTTTGGTTTGTGCTGTCCTAAACAAATTAGTCGTATACAGGAAGACGACAGTAAGACTCCTGTCTTCTGTATACTGTACGTGGGTCTGTATACACCTGGAGCACAGGGCAAGATGTTATTGGACATCCTGTTTAAAGGAAGTTGCATGTAATTGTTTGTTTGTTTGTTTGTCTGTAGGAGTATAAGAATATTAGACTAGACTACAGTTTATGTGAGTAGTCGGTGAGTTTATCCCAAACTGTGGGAGACACAGGTTGTCCAATATAAAGGACAGAAAAAACACCTCAACTCCTCCACGTATTCGGTGCATGTACTGTAAAATACAAGTATTTCTCAAGTTGTGCCAGGGATGTGTAGAACAGCTGTGTGAGAGAGAGGGAGCGAGTGAAGGACGAGCTGACAGATGAATGTCCACAGATGTCAGCTGTCACATGGAGAGAGAGAAGTGAGTGAAAGAAAATGGGTGAAGATGTCAAGGATTTGAAAAAGTGTGAAAAGAGGTGACTGTTGTGAATGTTCTGAGTGTGAGAGCTGAGCTGATGAAAGATGACACAGAGATACAAAACTACCAAAACCTTTGCCAACAACTCTAAATGATGAAATGAAATAACCTCAAATATTAGACAAGTGAATATGGGTGTGAAAGGACTATGAAGAGAAAGAAAGTGAAGTGAAAATGCTAAAAAAGACACAAGAGAGACAAACTCGTGTAGTTACAGGGACCTTTAACATGTCTGTGTCCAGGGGCCCAATATTTCATGATCCGTCCAAAGTCTTGCAGAGGTGTGTGTTTTCTTTGCCAAGACTGGAATTTCATCTTAAATCCAGATGTTTATTTGTTAGAGAAGACATTTATTCTGAAAGTGACATGATAAGTGAACTCAAAGCTGTCGCCTGGTTTACAAAGAGAGAGCCACACTGTACTAATTCTCTCTGTTTCAACCAGAAGACCTTGATGTGACCGAGGAGAGGGTGGTGTATGGGACTGAGAACAACAGCACCTTCCTGGAGTGTGTTCCTCGATCCCCACAGGCGACTGTTACCTGGCTCATCCAGCACAACGACCACAAGGAAGAAGTAAGACGATCGAAAATTAGCCAAAAGATCTAAACCCAGAGCAAAGCGACCAGATGCCTCCTGTCACCTGCACGGGGGGGGGGGAGGTTTTAGAAGAGAGATGAGGGGTGGAATGAGAGTTTTGACAAACGGTGGCCCGAAACTGTTAAAAGTGAGGTTCGTGTGGGAATTTGGCACGTGGCTGACACATTTGACAGCCATCTGACATATGGTTGTAATTAAGCAGTTGTGTTTCAAAGGGAAAAAGCACAGTCGCTCCTGTACTCTTTGCCAAACGGGGAATTTTTTTTTGCCAACCTTGACCACATGCTTCTGAAATCTAACGTGTCGCTCAATGTCTGCCGGCCACTGGGACTTAAACGCAAAGTCCTTTTAAAGCTCTACTTTGGAAATGAGGTTGTCCTGTGAGTCCACACCCACGGCAATTTTTCTTCTGGTCGAGGCCATGTTTCTCTAAGCTGACCTGAGCGTCTTGGTCAGCCATGCAAGTATTAAAGCATTACCACCCCTCTCCATTTCTCTGCAAATAAACATTTGGCTGCCACTCTAGCTGTGACGAGGCTGCCATGTTTGTGTTGGCACCGAAGGAGAGTTAGAGAAGCTGAGGGATGGAATAAGTGAGAAGGGGAGAGAGAAGAGAGGGGGTGAGGAGCAGAGAGAGAGAGAGAAAGAAAGAAAGAATAAAGAGTGAGAGAAAACAGAAGGTGAAGAGAGAGTAAAACATAATTAAAGACTAAGACTGGATTTCATGGTTCAGTGCAAACAGCCCCCGTCCTCTCTTTCTTTTCTCATGCTATGAAGTGGATTAGCGCTTTGCACAACATTTTTTGTTTTTATAGTTTGTTTGCATCACCCAGATGAATGGGCTGAAAAGAACACACTGACCACACACATTTCAGAGGGTTTTCTACAAACACACACTTGTGTTAGTTTATGTTAATTAGAAAGCAGACGTTTCTACAGAACAGGCTGCTCATAAACATCTTACAAACAGTGGCTTCAAAAAGGCTTTGGACTGATTACATTTGTTTGAACTTCAGGAATCACAGACTTGGCTCGCAGCTTTGGTTGTGAAGCTTAGCCAACGTAAGATGTCTTATTGCTTCCAGGTGTAAAAAAACAAAAAAATGTGTCCTGTTAAATTCTTTTCGGGTTGCAGTGCAGTCATGATTTGACAGTGCAATTCAAGTTAATGTCAGTGATGATTGAACACACAGTCTGAGTTTTCAGTATGTTGTAAATGTCCACGTCTCCTTTTTCCGTCTCTTTCACTCATCCTCCCTTCCTCAGCATCAGTGCTTTAAAATCTTAATATGTTGTAATGTGAGTCACATAGAGGCATATTTTGCCTTCCTTAGGTGAAGCTGGATGATCGCGTGATGTCTACGGAGCAGGGGCTCCTGTTTCGTCGCCTCTTCCACCAGGATGAAGGTGTGTACGTCTGTCGTTCCGGAGAGCATGGCTTCACACAGATCCTGGCCCGCTTCATCCTCGAAGTCCTCCAGGGGGAGGCCGTGGACGAGCTCATGGCACGGGACAACACTGGCCTGTCTGACCCCTTTAAAGACCGGTCTACAGGAAGCTACAGGGCCTGGATGCCTTGTAGCGCTTACAGCAGGGGTGGCTCGTCAGGTCAAATGGGCCAGTCACGCATGTGGTTCAAGGATATCATGCAGCTGATCGGGCCTTCGAACCTGCCGCACGTGGAGGAGTACTGTGAGAGGATGTGGTGCAACGACAAGCTGAGAAGGAAACACAAGACCATGCTGGAGAAATACCGCCAGGCGCAGGAGAGCGCCAGGAAAGCTCGTAGCAAGAACTCCGGTGAACGCAACCGGATGCCACGGGATCTGAGTGCGAGGAAGGAATAATGGAGAGAAAGAGAGGAGGGGTAAAAAAAAAAAAAAAAAAAAAAACAACAAAAAAAAACAGAATGAAAGACGAAAAGGGGTTAGAAATTACAGTGAGAGACCAGATGAATGAGGCACCATAAACGGTATCAACTATTAGTTTGCCACTTGTATTTGTAGGAATGAGGCGTAGCAGATGAGAAGTGTGTATCTGTTTTTTATAGTGTAGGTGCCAGGAGTCGATTCTGACTGTGGTCCTGAACAGAAGTGTGTGTTTGTCTGGGGAAAGAACCGCTATTGACCTGAGGGGGCTGTTGTGGATGAATTTTTTTTTTTGACATTGATAAGGGGGCAACAAGTGACAACTTTAAAGATGCTTTTTAAAAATTCTGATTAGGAAGGAATCCCCTCCTCTCACAACGCTGCCCTTGAATCCTTTTATTGCTATGCTGTAGAAATCACAGACACTGCTTCCCGTTCTTCGTAAGATATGCCAGTCTGTTTAGAAAACCTACAAAACTTCACGAATAGCAGATTTCTAAAATGTATGCATGCCTGTGGATTGACTTTACTGCTTATGCCGGCTTCTGCAGCCTCATTGACTTTTTAACACAGCTCAGATTTCAAGCTGCACATGTACAAATACATGCGACACCCAAACAAAGGCAGAGAAGAACTTTATATTTGCATCCCTCGCCATCTTTGGACTACAAACCAACAAATTTGCCAGATGCAGCTCTGCCACACTTTCCATTCATTTTTCTCACAATCACTGGATTTATCTCCTTTTCACTTCGTATTTAACGGCCCATGTGTTCAGCTTTTTGTTATACAGTGTCCATGTGTGACTTCAGCTCAAGACATAACTGTCTTTAAGGAGGTTTGTTAGAGTTAGACACTGCCTATACCACACACACTGACACACACTGTTACATACTGTAACCTGAAATCCCACTCACCCATCACACTGAATGCATAAGCTCCATTAAGTGAAACTGGAAGCTACCATGAGACGACTGTTGGTGGTTCAACAGATGAAAGACGCATTGATTTATTTTTACTGCTGTGGCTGGAGCTCTCCATTAAACACCTGTCAGAGACTGCGATTCCTTCTCACCGCAGTTAAAGGGATATCGCAGGTGATTATTATGCTTTTGTATGCTGTAAATTAACACCATCAGCCTGTTCAATAATTTTTCAATTAAATTAGTAACCTCTTCCAAAATAAGAGAAATATAATTCTATCCCCCAGGTTTTTTAACGGCCAATGTGATTAGCATCTATGAAGCGTTTGAAGATTTTCAATTATAATAATCAAAATCTGGACAAGAGCTGCAGATTAATACACTTGGAACCAATGAATATTAAGTAATAATAAGTCATAATTAAATAATTGTCATATATCATTATTTCTGGTGAAATACTGAGCTAAAGATAATTTCTCTGTTTCAGGTTCAGAAAGACAAAGTCTGGTGAAAAAGTCTCCACATCTTTGCCATTAAAGGAAAAATCACCTGACCTCACTGTCATAACCTCAACTCACATGTTAATCAGCTACTGAGCTCCTTTTCTCATAGAACTTAAGCCCAGGGAATAATCGAAGGGTCAAACTTAATGCTTGACTCCTCTTGTCACTCTGCTTTGGTTTAAGTTGACGTTGCTAAAATATAAGTTTTGCAGTGACTCGGCCCAAATAAGAGTTTTCTTCCACAGCTGGAGGAAGATATTAATAAAATTAGTACATAGGGGAAGATGTGAGCGTCAAAGATAAAAGTCAATAAGAGCTGCTTATGAATTGGGAGTGAGATATTTTGGAGCACTAATAACATATAAAAGAATAAGAAAAATAATATGTGTGAACAGAAAACTGTAATAGATAATTGTGTTACTAGTCTAGAAAATACCCCTGGCCCTATTTTGAAGGTCCAGTGTACTTATAGTACACCAAAACAGTCAGAAAAACAGTCAGCAAGTAGCCAACTACAGCAGTAGCCAAAGAAATGAGGACGTCCAGTATGGCTGCCTCAGGGTGAATTACCTCACACCCTGTAATCACAGTGTA
The DNA here is from genome assembly GCF_900324485.2 of Mastacembelus armatus. Lineage (NCBI taxonomy): Eukaryota > Metazoa > Chordata > Actinopteri > Synbranchiformes > Mastacembelidae > Mastacembelus > Mastacembelus armatus. The sequence goes on along the minus strand of NC_046639.1, from coordinate 24,928,680 downwards.
AACAGAGGTGGTATAGCTTAAATTATTAAGGAACCAACACTGACAAATGGAACTGGTGACTGACCTCTGAGAGGACAGAGATTAAAATAATAAGGTACTACAAGCATCTTTCGAAGGCCCCACTTCCAATTTATAAGAACCCTAATTTCTATTAAAACAACCCACAATGCATTAATACTTAGTGGTTATTTTCAAAGGTGCCACGTTTCTCCTCATTTTGTACAGCACATTTTATTCTAGCAAAGTTTATTTTCTTAGTGTTAGATTATGAGTCTTGCTATTAGACTTAACTTTATATGGTTGTTGTATCGTTTGTTCCAGATCTTTGCGCCTCTAAGTCCAGAATTACTGTGATTAGAAAATGTTTATACTGTAACTGTTGCAACTATGATTGTCTGTAAAATTGTCTCAAGTTTTATGGCAACTGTCATAATGCAGACACTTTTTTATGGAGTGTCTTTTTGAGGCTTGAAATGCTCCATGACACCAGTAACTTGTGCATGTTCTGCAAATATGGATTTAGCAGATAATCGTCTAACTAAATATCATGAAGATTCATGCATGTGTAGAGACATTTTAAAGCTTCCTGTGCATTTCAGTTGTTCAGTTGTACAACGTGTTTTGTGGATTTGCAGCCAATATATAACATTTCTGACTTATTCTCATGACGTCCTCTCTTTATACAGTAACTATTGTGTTCAGTGCAATTTGTCACTACTTTTACTTTTCTCAAACACTCGTCCTGCCTTAACTTTAGAGCTTTACAGAGTGATTTTTGAAGAACTCTTGGTATGTTTATCATTTGAAAAGGATTCAAACAATCATGGATGATTTTGGATTTTTGGAAAGCTCCTGCCAAACTGCAGCAGGTGGTAATAAATGCCTGCACGTGCTCTGACCCTCCACAGCTACTCTACAGGAAGTGCAGCCACAAGTGGACCAAAATATTTAACCAATTTACACGACTATAGTATCCATGAACCTGTCGGCAGTGCAGCCAGCTCCCTGCAGTAATGTTTCTGAAACAACAACGCTCACTATAGAATTTAGGCTAAAATCTGTTAGACTCCAAAATGAAGATGAACTTGGTGAAATGTCCCTTCATTTTACTGTAAAACTGTATCCTGGCTGTGGGGTCTGTGACAGAAAGAGCCTAATTTAAATGTGTATTTAAGTTTTATTTAAGTGTCTTTCTACCATGCATGTACCTGTATACTATTTAACAACATTAAAAGTTGATTTTCTGACATAAAGGTGACCCCTTATTAGTAAGTCTACCAAATGTTTTGACTGGATGAGACTAATGGCGCCAGTGACATATACAGAGACCAAACAACAGTCCCATGAAACAAGCCGTTTTTATAAACCATGGCTTTTACTCCACTGAAGCCAAGACATGCTCTGTTTAATACAACATCAACAACACGCAGACTGCACACCTGCAACAAGACTGTTTGGCATTTAATGTTGGGGGTGGCTCCGTTTCCCACATCTGCTTTTTATTTATTATTTATTTTCCTCTATGTGCAGTTTTTCCAGGTTTGGACACACCTTCCTATTCAACTGGCAGGGCCAAAATGTTTCTGGCTACAAATTTGATAAATAATGTTTTACTGCTTTTGATGGTAATTTTAATGTTACGACGTTAAATTCAAGGCAGTGGACTGTAGATATAGTTACAGAAAGTCATATCTCAGTGCAGGAGTCATTCTGGTGTTTGTGACGTGTGTATTAACAAGAGGAATGTGTGTGTGTGTCTGTGTGTCTGGCATTGCTCGCAGTGTGGGGACAGCCTTCCTCATGGGGCTCTGTAGATCAACTGACCCACTGCAGGTTTACTGACTGGCCATGCATGTGCTTGGAGAGTAATTGGGGCGTAACGTCTGTTGAAATGAGCAGGAACAACGGCTGTTTGTCGCCTCAGCAAACAGACAATCCCATAAAACCCAAACCTGCAACCAAACCCACTAAACGACTTCACACCCTGACAATTACTGCAACCACAAACACACAAATACAGGATGAATGTATGTGTTGGGCTTGCACTCACCAGTGAGAAGATCTGCATACACAGACCCACACACACTCAGTCCTCTGTAAAACCCCCTGTGAATCCCAACTCTGATGTCAATCTCCACTGTGCAAAAGGAAAGAATTTAATTAGGTCCAATGTTGATATTATCCACAGTTTAGTATGGGTCAGGTCCTGAAAAACCAATTTCAACTATCATTGGCTGCCAACGTATACAAATTAGCCACTGAGGGAACAAAACCCACTTTAAGTCATCTCAACCTCTAAAGGTTTGTATTCTGTTAAATAATTTACGAGTCAAAGTCTGTTTTTCCATCGACGTTTCAGGCAGCTGAAAGAAGCTCAGTTACAGTTCAGTGGAAGTTATTGAAAGTAAACTAAAATAGCTTCATGAAGAGTCTTCATGTTTAAAGAACGATCAGTTTTGAAGCTGCTGCTTCACAGGAAAGACTAAGCAACAACACAGGAAGGAGGCTCCAGCTGCTGGTGGTTTGGATGATTGGGCCCCTCTACTGAATCCTTAATTTCTTCCTTAAATGTTCAGCGGCCGAACACAAAACACAAGCAAATTGAAGAAACGCCAAATGCAGCGTTTAGAGAAAAGGCCACAACATGAGAGAGCAATCAAATCATCAGTGTGGCTGACTGGAGTGAGGTGTTTTGTACTCCACATGAGGATTATAAGGCTGACGGGCACGGAAGGACCTGGCATAGCATTGTAAGAAAACACAAGGTGAGTGCTGGTCTTTATAGAAAGTTCACTGTACTTCCTTGTGTCTTTTCTATAATGCACCACATTGTCGTGTGTTCTTGAGGCCTATACCTCACTGAAGAATCCCATGTCTACTGTCTTCCAGGAACTCATAAATCCTCAGCGAGGACGAGGACAGATAAAGCCGTGACAGCTACTTGGCTTTCCAAAGTGCATGAGGTCCGTAGGAGGCGGCTCTCTGTTGAACCCCCCCAGTCAGGACATGATCCTTGGCTGATGTGTCCTCCAATGGTAAATCTCTGTGGAGTTGTCAGATGCTGAACAGCCTGGCACCACTACACAGCAACGTGTTCTGTACGACATGTATGATAGTGAGGTACATATTCTCTGCTCCGCCTTTATCCATCAGCAGGTTTGTTGTATTTGTTGTGTGTTTTGTTAAACGAAAGATGCGTCCCTTTGGGATGACAGCAGATCCAGATGTTTGAACATCATCAGAAGCAGATGACATTTAAAATTACAGTTGAGAGAAGGAAAAAAAAAAGCATCTCATTTCTCCTCTATTCCCTTTGTTTCCTCTCCCCTCACATCTTTTCCCTGAATGTCTCTTGTGTATTCAGATGCAAGGAAAAGACACAGGTGTGTGAAATGTGGATGTAATTAACTGAGCTGTATCGCTTGTCGCCCCCCGAGAGCTTCAGTCGATGCTTCACACGTGTACAGTGTTTAGCTAATTAGACTAATTTCAAGGAACATGTGAGCAGACTCGGGCTGTGGGCCACGGTGGCTCAGTGGTTAGTGCTGCTACCTCGGTATAAGAAGGTCCGTGTGTTTAAAAAGCTTGTTTGTCGATAAAGAAGTTCTTTCATCACCCCTTACCATGTTGCTGTCATCACAAGTGAAGCCCACAGCAGAAAATACAGTGCTACCCTGTAATTTCTCTACTCTGTAAAATGTTTTGTATACATGCACAAATGCAGGGTTCAACCACAGGACCATTAAAAAAAAAAAGCCCTGTGGATATTTCAGATCCACCGTCTTTGAGACCAGTCGTCCGTCCACAGCTGGACAGAAAAGCTGTTATTTCTACATATAGGAATGTGACAAAACCACAGCTTCGCCGTGTAAATATTTTATATGTTTGAGATGTTGGTCTGGGACTGGAAAGACTGGACGTCTGTTTCTGGAAGACTGTGGTCTTTCACATGATGTATCATGACAAGGTAATGTACAGTAGGGATGCATTAAATGGCCAAATGACTTACGGCTGCACTTTGATGCAGTGCTTTTTGTGGGACTTTGCCTTGCGGTCCACTTGAGGTTAAAGAAACCCATAAAATTGAAATGTAATTTAGTACCTGTACAGCTCCCGTTTGGACTTTATTAGTGATGTTTTGACGAAATACAGTCGTTCCCCAAGTAAATACCATAGTCAGATACAACCACTGCTACTAGCAATTACCTGAGGAGCAGCTTTAGTTAGTGGGTCCAAACATCCAGATGCAGAAACATTAAACCTCATTACAGCTGGGGTTTGTCTGGGGTTATACTAACAAACTTTGACTTCATCAGTTCATCTGTTTATCCTCATTATTTATTACTTATGTGGGTGGAACCTAAATTATTGTTAGTTCTTCCTGTTCAGCAGCTGAGTGTTGAGCAATTAAACCATTTAAATACATTACAGATTGTTTGAAAAGCCCAAACTCTCCTGGAGAGTTTAGATGCAGGTTAGTCAGAGAGAATCTCATTCTAAATAGTTTTGAGGTAATAGTCCTGTGGCTGTCTAAACTGTAACAAACACATGGAAACACACTTGACCCGATTACAGTCATTAGAAGAGCTTAAAAACACACGGCCCTTGGATCAGAATTTAGAGCTTTAATGGTATTAAATGAGTGTGTTTGGATACATTCAATAGAGATAATGGCTCCAACTGAATGGACTTAAATTACTTTAATGATGGCATACCGGGTGTTTGGCAGTTAGTGCAATGTGGGACTGTTGCCGACAAAAGAAAAGATAAGAAAAGAGTGAAAATGTGTTTGGAGAATAATGTGATATGCACCGAAAACCAGCTTTTCCCATGACAATCAGCCTTTTGTGGAAGTTGTAAAAGTGAGGAAGGGACAGAATATGGCTGCTGTTGCTGTCACCCTTCTACTTTTCTTTGGAAAGACCAAAAATATGTTTATGTCCGGTTCCTAAGACACATGAAGCCAGAACCATGTGTCCCAGTGTCATTTAAAAAGCATTCAAATGTTTTACAGTCAAAGCTGTGGGACAAAGCAGCTTTATAAGCTCTGGTTCAAGTTTATCACAGCACCTCAGCAGTGGTGTCGCACGGAGGCTGTTTCCCCTAGTTGGTCTCTGTTGGTCTATTTTTATTTCTGGTCGACTACAAACAAGTTTCCTCTTGTTCAGCTCTTTTGTCCTGGTTCTGATCATACCCACTGGAGCAGTCTGCTGAGCTCATTGGTGCTGATTGGAGGCATGAGGTTTTGTTTTTATGTCTGTGTGCTGGAAAGCATCAGCCTCACACTGAATGACTGCAGAGCCTGCCCGCTTCCTCTACTCTTAGAATTTTCACTACATGTGTTCAATCATTTCACTTTGTCTCATTTTAGTTTAATGTTGTCAGACTTGCTTGAACTGTTTCTTGTACATTAGAAGGGTCTTCAATTTAGTAATTCGCCTTATTTTACTTTAAGTATTGACAAAAGAGCCGTTTTCCCTCTTTCAGTGTAAGTTTTTGGTAAAGATTTACTAAATCAAAGACCCTGGCATGTAGATCTTCACCCTGATGTGGGCACATCTCATTATCTTTGTTGTTTGCCACTTTTTAAACCATCAACAACAACAACAGTTTGATAGTTTGGGATGAGGCAAGAGATTTAACAGTATCTCTATAAAATCAGTCCCTGAGCTTATAAGTGTTTGTGTTGACTATTGTGACTCTGGGTGAAAGACCAACATTTGATCTAACATCAAACCCTGCAGTTCTGTCTCAGGCTGATTCAACACGGCAGATCAGACGCTTTCAAAAAGCCAGACATTCTTTGCTGTTGCCATTTGTAGATAATTTTCTGTTTCATTTTCTGATCCTCCTGTATATTATCTTCTTAGACCGGCTGTTTTTTCAGGCCTACCAGCTGTTCTACATTTTTCTAAATTACCACTAATTCAGCCTGCTGAGTGTGTAAGTGTAGCTCTATTATGACTGACCTGATGGAGGATCATTTGCTGTCCCAACTCTCTTCAGCTAGTATATACTGTATTTACAATTTACAGTTAAGTTGCCAGGAATATTATGTACTGTTGATACTAAATATAGGATTAGGAGTGGAAATACTAACCATTTTCTAATGGGTGTTGTTTTTGTCTTTATATGTGTGTGTGTGTGTGTGTGTGTGTGTGTGTGTGTGTGTGTGTGTGTGTGTGTGTGTGTGTGTGTGTGTGTGTGTGTGTGTGTGTGTGTGAGGGAACAGGCATGCCTCAGCTGTCCACAGGGAGCTGACTACAGATGTAGAGGCTCCACTTTGACTGATGAAGATTAATCTACAGAGAGTGCACCGACTGCGATGGTGAGATGTTGAAGTGATATTTCACTTTAGGAGAACGCGTATTCCTCAAAGGGAAAACTTCAGCAGTGGCTGCCCTGGGGGCCTCAGCAGGACTTTTAAAATGTAAACTTCTAAAAGTCTGAAAAAACATTTACAGCGTTTGAAAGAAAAGCTGAATTATCAAATTGCTTGAAAAGGGTGGGGGTGAAAAGTGTGTCATGGCAGGGCCAACAGATTTCTAATCCATCCATTGTTTTTCAGTTTGATAAGACTTTTGAAAAACTCAACGAGGCCAAAAACAGCAAATTACCCAAACTGACTCTCACACGTAACACACATCAGCCTACGTGAATAAAATAATAAATGTACCTGCTTTTAAACAGTCGGAATAAAATAACTAAAGGTGTAGCATGTTTCACTTTTTAAGTCCTTTTACTGTGAATGACAGAAGCAGGACAGAAGAACAAAGACATGCAGGTGGAAGGAGCTGGGTCTGAGAGGACACCGGACACACATGCTGAGGGATGAGAACATAAACAAACCCAGTAACTATAATAATACAATACATAGGAAGAGGAAGATACACACTGAATAATAATCAGTTTGAATCGAGATGTTTGGGGGACGTGAAGGGCCCTGATGGGTAAAGTAAAAGCGTGGGATCATCGTTTCTCCCACTCATTCCCTGGGGAAAAGGAAATAAAGAAGAAATTTCGAGATCGCTGCTGCTGTCAGCCACTGCACGCCCAGTGACTCAATACTCATTTGATAGATAGTGTCATTACGCCACAATTCCACAGGACACAGTCCACGAAAGAGCTCAAACACATGACCCACATTCAGCAGCCTATATTATTTATCAGTCAGTCTTCAGACCAGCATCATTCATCACCCACTGACCCCCTGGATACTCTGCACACCGCAGAAACCTTGCTCTCCTCCCTGTTGAAGCTCTGAATGTTCTTGGTTTTCCAGGCATATTTCACAGAAACCACAGAAGGATTCCCAGCTGAAGCTTGAAAAGAGGCTTAATTAAAACGTCGTGGGAAGTTTTTTACATCCACCTCGAAGAATCCTCTTTTTTCCTTCGACAAGCATCAGCTCTCTGGAAGGGATTTATTCAGATTTATTGACGTATGAACAGGGCAACACTCTCGAGTGATGAATCATCTGTTGTCTTGTTTCAAAATAAAAGATTACAAGAGTCATTAGCTGCACAATTCAGAGCAGATCGGTCGTTTAGCTTTGCTCCAGCGTCACTAAATCATGCCAGACGACTAGAGGAACGTGTCAGCATTAAACAACAGGGTGGACAGAAACACTTGGATCCTGAGCAGCAGTCAGACACTTAGCTAATAAAAGTGGCTTTAGTTCAGAAAATACTCTTAACTTGCCACAAAAAACAATATATTGATATCAGCTTCCTCCATCTAATAAGATTAGTCTGCATCAGTTGGACTTGATGCATTTGGATTGTTGAATAATGAGAATTTATTGGCTATTCACTGTAAAATAACTCTTCACAAACATGTCCATTAATGGAAGCAGACTGTGAATTGGTTCTTTGGCCATGAAAAACAACCTAATTGCCAAAATGGTTCCTGCTTGACAGAATTCAGCTTCATCTAAGTCATAAAAAGCCCCATTATGATTAATATTTGCCTCAGAAACCACAAAGCTGAATGTTCAACTGTGTTGAGGATTTTATTCATTTAGTCACCAGAATACTAGAATTCTTCTTTTCCACAGCGCACAAAGAAGAAACACAATAAGATATTAAACAGATTCCACGTTACCATAAGATTTAGATTTAAACATCAGTAACTACAGGCACTAATAGCTTTTATTTCTTAAGGGTCGAGATTATATAATTGTTGTATTTTGACCAATGAAAAGTCCGAGAGTGGGCGGGGTTGACCTGTGATATGTTTGTGTGCACGGTGCGCTCGTTGTTGTGAAGTACCTGGATGAAAACTACAAGATTACAGGAAATACTACAATTCTGAAAGTATTAGCGGTGAAATAAAAGTAGAGCAGCTAAGTCGGAAAAGGAACCGTCAGAGAAAAAAGCGACACGTGGAAAGAAAAGCGCGTTTGGAGCAGGAGAAAGTTCAACCAAGAGGATTTGACTCGTTCACCTGAAGCGGAAACATTAGAGGATGTTTTCTAATACAACGTGATGAGCAGGACTCGTGTGAACAAGACTCGACTGAGCTGGAGGATTCACTGGATTTTACTGGGGTCACCTCCACAGGCAGCTCCAAGCCAGAGGCCTTCTGCTCCACACACATCAGGTAAGATGCTTTCAGGTGACAGTAATGCGCCGAGTGACGCTTGTTTTGTGTGTCACCGTGTGTGACTGGAGGCTGTTTGGTGTTTGGGCTTGTAGCTGTTGCTCTGAGGGTTTAGTCCAGAGGAGCCAGGCGGGTTGGGCCCCCGTCCTGTCAAGGCCGCGGTGCTGTTGGTATTTTTAAAAAAGACATATTGTGAGTTTTGGATTTGGGCCTGCGCAGATGTTTTTTCATGTGTTCACCTTCCTGCTCCTGTGTGGTGGTTTTACCTGGTCACCTTCAGGTGCACCTGCTGTGACTGCCTTGACCTCCTAAGACCCGAGCTTTGGTTTGATTGCAGGTCCAGCTGTTTGGGGTTAGGTGGAACCGATAAATGTGATAACCAGACATTGTCTTTGAACATGAAGCACTTGTAAGTGTCCACACTTGTTTCAGTTACACTGGATTAAGTGTTTTGGTGCAGTGATGTCCATGTATGTGGACAACAGGTGTAGGAGCTTAAGGAAAAACAGTCAAACGTGTCTTATTCTTTTTAGTTATCACATTTTTCAGCAGTAGGACTTTTAGTCTTAATGTATTGATCATGGCCAATAGACAGGGAGACACATTATCATCCATTCTGAGCCATGTTTCCAACTGTGGTTGACCTGTCTGGGTCTAATATTCACTTTTGTCGCTCTCTGACCTAATTCTGCCACCACACACACACTCGTCCCCGCGTTGAATCACAAATACTGACGACTGTCATTTGAACCATAAGCTGTGCTGCTTTTGTTCCTAGTAGTGACGTGCATAGTACCAGGAAGAGGAAGATTTAAAGCCAACCAACCCTGGGACATAGTTTCCTGCGTTTCAGTTGGGAGCACTGACTGTGCGGCTCCTTTTATTAATAACAGATCTAACGATTTCAATTAATCCTGTTATTTAAAAAAGTAGAAGGTAGTTGTGTAATTTGTGTTTGTACTGGTTTCTTATAATGGTAAAGTTTACAAACCTTTAGTCTCAGCCAGTCAGAGACCATGTTGAGAGTTTGAGATCAAAACTTATGAGCATTGAAGATGATTATTGTTAGTGCAGGACTAAGACCGAGCGTGTTTGGCCTCCCTCATGTCCCTGATCCGGACCATCATTCACACTGATGATTCACCGCTGGCGTCAGCTCGTTTGCACTTGCGTCTACCCGGCAGTTGTTGTTTTTGCGTTGCCATTGTGTTCAGGGCTCGGCCTGTCGTCGGGACCCACAGCTGATGTTTGGGCATGTAATTTCCTGGAATTAGCGAGATCCTTTTCAACAAATTTAAGGAGCATTATCTGATCCTTAAACAGATGTTTGTATGAACAGAGAGGAACATGCATTTTCATGTGGTCCTGCTGCAAGACTCAGCGTTTAGGTATTAGGAGGGAACAAACAACTGAGAGGACAAACATCTGGTTATTTAAGGATGGAAGTAAACCGCACACACACACACGCACGTGTGCCAAATGTTAATTGAATATTGCTGGGAAGTCTGGTCAATAACACACATACCAATGGATGTTGACCATTACACACACACACACACAGTTGCAGTTCACTTCCTGGTGTTTTCCTGTTTAGGCACAGTGCTGAAGCTGGAGTTGGTCAGCTGCCAGAGTGCCTTGATTGTGTCAGAGGTAATGAACAGCCTGTGAGGACTGGCCATTTGTGTGTGTGCATGTGTGGGTAATTGCCACAGCTGTGCTCGGTAAAGGACCAGTCACCTCTGGAACTGCCCACCTGAGACCAAACCTTTTTATACACACTTGCCAAAATGGCCAAAGTTGTAAAAATGTCGCTGTGACTCTCCCTCCTTCTCCGAATATTCACTGACGTATTGCTGGCATGATGTTTTGATTAAGAACAAAAAGGTTGACTTGACTGCACAACATAAATAAATGAGTGAAAAGGACAGAAGAGGCAAAAAGCTGTACCATAATATCCCAACTTAGAAATCATTAAAATAAGAACAAACGCACAAATAGACAAGTTTAATTGTCTTTGTCTGTTTATTGCCCCTTTTACCCCCTTTCTTCTCATTTTATTCCGTCAATTTGCCATTTGTGAAGTTTCCACCACAGGCACTTTGATTTAATCAGCCTCCTCCACTAATTGCATCCACATGCATTTAATCTGGCACAGAGCACACGCCACTGCAAAGTAGAGAAGTGTCTGTAGAGTCTGGGGATAAGAATAATCAGTCCTGCTGTGTGTTCGGGTAGTTTCTTTAGGCAGGGTTAGTCGATCGTCCTGGTCAGAGAGAGAGAGAGAGAGAGTGTGTTTAGGTTTATGTACTTGTGTCTCATGTTCATACACTTCACAGTAACATATCAATGTATGTCTTTCACCAGATCGTTAGTTAGTTTAGTGAGTATTTTGACAGCCTCTTGTTTTGTTACTCTAGAAAAATGTTGGAGGTTTAGAGTCATTAAGTTATTAAATACTTTTGTAGTGTTTTGGAAAATAGTCATTTGTTGAAATGTTTAATATTGATCCAAGATAACATTGGCCTGATGAACCAGACTTATTGCCATGTGTACACTGAGAGTCCTCACTCAAAAGAAAATGTCTAAACAGTGGGATGTTGCTAACTCCCCTCCTGTCTTCCAACTATTAGCACTGTGCTCCTACAACACTGTTGAACTCAAATGAATCCAAATTAACGCAGCACAGCCAGAGATACCACTTTTTTATCTAATGCGTTCTTATTCTTTCTACCAGCTTGTAGCCTCCAGCCCAGTATGATGCTGCCTCCAGTGATACTTTTATGAGGCAGTTTTGCACAGTTCCCTCTGGGTTTGTGTCACTTTTTAGAAAATATGCAATAATACTCACCGACACCTGGAAATATACTTTACTTTCCTATGTAACATCAGTGGAGTTCCTTCTTAGCCACGACCTTGATCTCTACTGAGTAGCTGGAGTTGCCAGTTCACCTTAAGAGGTGGCATGAAAGTCTCAGATGAGTCATTTGGAGCAGGCGCGTGAGTCGGTTTCTAAGGCACAGAGGAATGACCTGCAGCATTTAGTTTCCAGCAGGAAGAGGTGTGATTCAGGGACAGAGCAGCCCCAGAGCAGGACCTTTTACTTTGGCAGATGTAATAATGTGGTCCACATACTGACGGAGCTTCCTAACAGTCTGATATTCAAGCTGCCAGCTCTCCACTTGCATGTGATATGTGCAGACACCTGACATAACAGAGACTGGGAGGCACTGGTACTAGTGTGTATTCATTTAGTTTGTGTCTTTAGTCCAACACTGTTAAAACTGATTAAATGACTTGGCCAGTGTTACTGGAGATCATTTATATTTATATCTGAGCGGAGTAAATGATCCCGTATTGTTGGCTAATTGACTTTCCACTTCAGTTTCAAATCAGCCTTTGGAAGTGTTTTTTCTTTCATTCATCCACTCTTAGCTTTTTTCTCTTCCTTTCTCTTTTTCTACTTTTTATTCAATGTTTTTCTTGTGATTAAGCCTCTTGTTTTCTATAGAAACAGTTTACTGTGGCCATGTGTTTGAGTTGTCAAGATGGTGGGCTTCCATCATCACAGATTACGCGTTAAATCGTGTGTGTGTGTGTGTGTGTGTGTGTGTGTGTGTGTGTGTGTGTGAGATAGTCCTGTCTCCTTTGTGCCTTGCTAAGGCTAATCACCGAGGTAATTGCTGTTAATTAAGCTCATTAATCATTAGACCTTGTCAGTCTGTTTCACGGCCTGGTAACTGGGTAACTGTGTGTGTGTCTGCTTATATTGTTTAGGTGTTTGAAAGACAAGACAGGTCGGATAGGGGCCAACTTGTTTCAAATATCCAGGTGTCATAGATTTTTTTTTTTTTTATAGATACAGATTTTTTTTTTTTCAGCCATATCAGTCAATTAGAAAAAAAAGGCGAATTATTTATTCTTGTACACTTATTGATATATTTAAATATGCTTTAGATGCAGATTGCATTTATGGACAAAACTGCCCAAAGAGTGATATTTAAATGTATTACTCAAAACAGTCAGTAAATACTATTGTGTAACTGTATATAATATCTTACCTCACAGCAGTGTCTCATTATGTGGTTTAAGTGAACAGCTTTAACGTGATGTTATGTTGTTATCGTCTGTTTGTGCTCTAGAAGTCAACGAGTTAAATCACCTTCATACCAATAACATCAGGTACATACACTAATGGTTCACTGACACGGCTTACATTTACCATACAGTGTGTTTATTGTGTAAGGCAGTGATGTGGTCACACACACTCTCCTGTTTCTCATTTCAAACCCAGCATAAACTGCCCTGCGTGCACTGAAAGACGTGTGTTTATTCATGCAGCAGATCCAATGGACGCTTTCCGCAGCTTAGGCTCTAGACATGCCCTCATATTATTGAATCAGTGGTCACAATCTTTAAGATCATGTGTCTTGTCACACATGATCTACTGACTGTGTCAAGAATCTGATGTTGAAGTAAACCTTATTATTTTTAAACACCAGTTTCTCTGAAAATCATTTAATCTGCTGGTGGAAATATAGGACAGTGGAGAAAGGCCTGTTTGGTAGTGGTGTGTGTGTTTGCGTGTGTGTTTGTGTGGCATATGTTTATACAATAAATAAAGTGAAAAAGGTCAATAAAGTCTGAGTTATTATCAAAAATGTTTCAGGCTTCTTCCAAAAACACAACACAGGGATTTTTTTTCTAAATGTACATTAAGCGAACCTAACTATATCCAGGTGCAGGCTGCTTGATGCTAAATGCTGAATCCAGGGAGTGTTTGAGATGTTTTCTTTTGCTGCTGTGTGAAGCCTGATGTGCCAAAAAAGATAATGAGATCCGTTTGCATCATAGTACAGAAGTTTAGGGCGAATTTAAATTGACCAGCAGAAAACAAAGCTGTGTCTCATAAATCCCTTGATGGAATTACATTCAGGTCAAAATGGTGTTTTTGTCATCTAAACTGTGTTACGGGCTCACTGTGAAGAACTGCCTCTTATTAGCTGTTATTTACTCTATGACTGCTCAACATTGGATTGAATAGCATGAGAATGACTTGAAAAAGCCTTTTCTCTTCTCATCTACTGGTGCAACAAATTGAATGTAAACATGCTGGTGTATACAAAGGCATTAGGGTTTGAGTGAGTGCTTGCAAGGGCCAAATGTTGAATTCACAGAATGAAGGCACAGAGGCACCTGCATGACATTAAAACATGTACTAGGATAAGAGCACACATGCATACTTGGAAATGCATAAAAAGTGTGTGTGTGTGTGTGCTGCTTTTCTGTCTCCGTGTTCATCTCTTGTCTCAAAGATGCTCTAAGTACAGCACAAGCACATCTGTGCTCAGTAATCATAAAATACAACCTTGGTCATGTTTACCATGTGTTGTGACACTAGATTACACAGCTTGACAGGCAAAAGACAACCAACGGGTTTTTGTCTCAGGTTTTAAACATTTGTCTGGGACATGGAAGTTGCCAATAAACGTGTGTGTTAGGCCTAAGCTTATATTAAATCTGCTGTAAAACCAGCTCTGATTAATCTCCTGCCATTTCAAGAAACAAGAAGTGTCCTCGTAAAGATAGAAGAACATGAAAACAGAAAATGACAAGCAGTACCTCTCAAAATCAGCATTTGGTACCCCTCTCTCACACACACACACACACACACACACACACGATACTGAAGGCCACTGAAAACACTGGGGAACGAATGAGTTGCTGCAGTAATATGGACCCAATTTCATTTCCTATGTGTTTATGGCTGGTGACTATGTACTGTTTCATATTCAAGTGTGTGTGTGTGTGTGTGTGTTATTGAATACTGAAACATATGTGAATGCTTTTCATGTGTAAAGGAATGCAAGTGGTCTCGTGTGTGTGTGTGTGTGTGTGTGTGTGTGTGTGTGTGTGTGTGGATCTGTGGTCACAGTGCTGACAGGCAGGCCATGATGATATTAGTGTGGAGAATGTGGGTCTTAATGTCAAAGATGGAGAAACTGATATACAGATGGAACGAGGGCTCTGTCTGGGGAGAACAGGAGAGACGGGAGGATGTGGCGGTGGGGTTTTCATTAGGGTTTTCACACAGCGAGTGGCCACTGTCAAGAGATGAAAGGACGACTGACACTTTAAATTGTGTAGTCCTGCACTTCTGTTTCTGCCCACAGGAACATAAACGTCTTATTCTTTAGTACTTTATTCTTTGCTGATTTTGTTTTGCACTTGCACTGTGTTTACCTGAGCAGACATCACGTTCCAGAGATGGTAAAAGGTCAGTCACTGGTCTCTGAAGTAGGAAAGCTGACAGCTGTGGGTGTTTTCGGTTATGAGCTGTAAGATGTGTCGCATGGACTGTCTAGTTTTGCTTTAAACAACTAGTCTTCCAGGATCAAACATCATCTGCCCTTTACATTGTGTGTTAGCATTACATTAGCAGTACTATGGAACTTAATAAAAGTTCATTGAGCTTTCTCACAACATAGACCTTACACCATAACAAGACTGCCCCCTGGTGGTCAAAGTGCAGTTTGGACTCCAAAGATAAACTGGATGAAATGTTCAATTAACTCAAATAAAATAAGGATCTAAATGAATCAGTTCTTGTTGCACAATTATCTCTATTAATAGAAATACAGCGTGTTCCCACATTCCCGTGAAGAATTATTCAAATTTTGGTAAAAATCATTCCACTTTCCACTTTATAGAACATTTCAGAAAATTCATTTTTAACTAACTGCATATTTTTATTGTGTTAGTCAAAAACAATCTGACATGACATTTCACAAAGACCTCGGGGAGAATTACAGTGCACCACGTTAACTTTGGCCTTCAACCTTTGAACTTTCACCAACACACCGCCCTACATGCACCACTGTTCCTTTGCCATTATATACAGAGAGCTGCTGTCCCCCAAAACACACTCTCTCTTTCTCTCTCTCTCTCTCACACACACACACACACACACAAACACACACATGAACAACAAGCAAACATTTCTCTCTCGTCGTGAGCTGTCATATAGGGGTGCGTCACATGGCATGGGATACAACAGGAGTCTTGAATGGAGGGCTGTGTGAACAACAAAGAATCTAATTAGACACTGTTTTCAGCAAGAGTTCCCCGTCGCCCACAATGTACAAAAAATGTTTAGGATGAGTCCTTTTCAGCAGAACATGAACAATACAGATGTAAATCTACATTAAGAAAAATAAAAATCCACCACAACATATCAGCTTATCTTTGCACATAAATACATAGGAGTAGTAATAATAATAATAATAACAATAATATATTCAACATTGTGCTTTCTGTCTCGCTCTTTCTCGCCACCACACCATTGTCAAACGCATTAGCCACTAACATTGGTCATGCAATTTCAAAAGAGCACACAACAGCTGACTAAAAAGGGAGACTCTGGTAAGTTTGACATCACTATCAATGTATATAATGTTGTTAAAAGGAATGACAACAAATTAATTAGAATCCTAAACTTAATAGTTTTCAGATTTGAATGCAAATTACTGACACATGCTTGGACCAGTAGGCCTTTAGTTTCTGTTTTGACTTGTTTGCATTGAATCCGCCGTTTGTGGACGTGGTGGCAAAATGCAGAGTGTCCCTTTTACAGGCGTCAGTCAGTTCAGTTTAAAGAGTTAATTACATCTCTATGAAGAAGGTATATAAATAACATTGACATTAACATCTAAAATCCACTCACAGACCTAGTTTGTGTTGCCTCCTGTTTCATAAAGAACTGAAGCTTTGATCCAGAGGTCCCTATGACACACACTGTTCTGTGTTGGAAATGGACACACTAAAGCTGAATGTGAAATTCTGAGTATTATTACTAAAATATGTTTTTATTTGCCAATTTGCTTTTGAGAAATTTGTTGCAGCAGCACACATTTTAGACCATATATCGGTCATAAAAGTAAAACATGGATTCGTGTTTTATCTTAGATGGGCAGCTACTTTCTGTCCTGTGGGCGACTATGAAACAATACAGGATCGTACCACAGGTAGGCTCTTCATCCGAGCAAGAACGGGGAAAGGCTACACACACCATGTTAGCACAGACGAACAACAAACAAGGTTTCCTTACATATAATACATAGAGACAGATTGGACTAAAGACAGAGAGAAGGAAGACCTTATACTAATTGTCCATTAGGAAGAGATGACATTGTTAAGCAGCAAAATTCAATGATATTAATGACTGTAACACTACGTTATGAAGTGATTACAACAGTGTATGAAGTTTTATGGAGTTTTTTTTTTTTTTTTTTCTTTTTTGGCAAAAGTGAAAGCATTGTGGGTAATGCAGAAGAAAAGCTGTCTGTGCATTTTACTGTGCTGAATGACGAGTCGGGGACTTGGTCATCTCATCATCTGCATATATCTATTTATCAATAAACGACATATGCAAGAAAAATGTAAAAGACCATGAAGTAATACCGTTTGCAGTACAAAAAGAAAAAAATCATAGTTTCAGTCAGTAATACTGTGCTAATATATATGTACTGTAGCCCAAAAACGTGGGTTGTCATACTTGGAGTCCACCAAGATCTTTCCTCTTCGTTGTGTCTCGCTAACTGGTAGTTTCCTCCCCAAAAAATAAACATGTGCATGATTTGTCCTTAAGGTTGATGCATGAAACATTGAACACGGCCAAACGGAAAACAGATAAATAGTGAATTTTGGAGTGAGGTTTGAATCCGTATGACTAAATGTGTTTAGATGTATTCCAGGTCATATATGATCTTAAAAGAGTTTTTAGAGACTCGTGCTTCAGCTTTGTGTACTGTAAACATTTCATCTTTCTCTCGCATCATGGAATGCCAGTAGTTATCCTGCCCCTCATTTTCTAGTGGTTTGGACCAGTGAGGAAAATATGACTCTAAACATTGTGTGATTTTTGCTGCTAAATGTCTCAATGTGCCTAAGGACACTGCTATGAAACCTACTATATAATATAATCAGTTCTGCAACATGCTGATCTGTTCCACAGGCTGCCCCCATGCTGCTGGCGTAACTACCTCATCGTGACTGCATTATGTCACGTACACAAAACCATGTGAAAAGTGAGGTTAATGGAAACACGTGCACCAAGAAGCACCACAGGAAGTTGATCAATTCATCTGCTTGTGTTTTATCTGTCTGCATGCAATTGCACATAGATAGTTCTGTTTCCAGTTAGAAACCATTACTGAGTAGTAATTCCAGTTGTCATGTTTTTCCCCATTCTTTTGTGTGTGCACAGCTCTGTCGTATATCTACATTGGCTTGAAAGAAAATCCACGAGGAGAGGTCTCCTGAAACTTTGGGGTTGTGTTTTGTGGTGTAGTCCAGAGAGTAGGTGTTGGTTCATACTGTGATCCACTACCCATCTATAACACATGTACAGACAAGATTTTAAGATGTGGTCATCCGGTGCTGCCACCTTCCATATACAGTTTGTCAAAGGGAATGACAGTTGCGTGTAAGTTTATTGTCCACAGATAAAGAGGTGGTTTACTCCCATGTACTAACTTCAGTGCTGAACTGTGCTAGTGGTGTAAAGGGATTGTGCATTATCAGTTTGGGCAGTAAGGCAGCACATGCAAGGGCTGGCCAGTGGGACAAGGACTCAGGGACTGGGGTACCATAGAGTGGGAGCATCCATATATTAATATACACAGTAAAGGAGGTGCTGTGTGTGTGTGCTGTGTGTGTGTGTGTGTGTGTGTGTGTGTGTTTATGTGCGTGGGTGTATTTGTATGTGTGAACACCTCCAGGAGTTCTTGGTCTCTGTCTCCTTCTATCATTTTCCTCCTTTTCCCCTGCATCAGTCGTTCTTTTCTCCCTCCATCTCTTTCTCTACATTGTTACTCCCCTGCACTACGTGGCGCCCGAGGGTTTGGTTTTCCATCGTGGGTCCGGCGATTTCTCCCCTTTCTTATCTCCTGAAGATGCTTCCACTTCTTGTTAGTTTGGTGGACAGCAGGGCCCAGAGGAGGGACATCCTTTCCCGGAGCAGGAAAGATCTTATCCACCTGGTCGCTGCCGCTGTTCTTACGTGCCCAAACTTGCTCACAAATCTGGTCGACGGTGCTAAGGTTAGGGTGGTCCACCAACTGCATGAAGTCCCGGTACCAGAGCTTTTGATTGGTCATTGAGGGTCCACCTCCGCTGCGGGGGTCTACTCGGACAGGGGCATCGGAGGGTAGATTGGACGATGTTGAGGGCACAACTTCCAAGGTGATGCCTAGTAGGATTTGGGTAAAGCCATGTTCCATGGCGTGGCACTGGTAAATGCCGATATCTCTCTTGAGAACGCGGCGAATCAGGAGGCCTCTGTCTGTCTGGAGGATGCGGTCATCTAGATGCACCTGGAAAACAACAACATCATTATATAAAATGTAGGAGCTAAACAATGTGCACTCCTGTCATTTTGTAAAACCTTTTTTGTAGAGTTGGATCTGTGTTTATTCTTTCACATCCCTCTCACCTCTACTCGTGGGTTCTGTGGATGTTTCTGGAAGGTCCAGGTCACTCTAGCCTGAAGGGATTTGGGGATACACTCCAAGAAAGTACTGCTTCCCTCAACCCCATAGAGCTTCTTCTCTGCCACACGGTGCTTATGGTGATCTGCAGGGGGCAGCAGAAACAAGGAGATTGTGAGTCTGCTGTAACAGACGAGACATAACAGTGTCATAGTTCTTGGCGAAGAACCCGGGTCTATTGCAGTCACTTCCACAAATATATAACCCACAGTATTTGTCAGCACAGTGATTGATGACTGCCTCTGTAAGGCTGCTGGTGGGAACTTTCATTACAATCAGGCAATTGATTTGAACATTTGGTCAGCATGTTTGATGTGTACAAGGACTTCATTGTCCTGGCAGCATTTTGTCATTACAAACCTCTTCTGTCATTTTGGCAATAAAAGTGACTCTGTCTGTGCACAAAGGCTTCACCTTGCTCATTAGTGGACCAGAGTAAACTCAGGTTCCTGTAAGATTTAAGACCTGTTAAAATTGTAACCTACTTCACATCAAAACTGAGTAATCTATTGGGAAAACAACGGGGTGTAAATTGGCAGCACTTTGGGTCAGTGCCACTCGTTAGAGACTCTGACCTTCATTAGCGTTACGCGACACGACTTCATGCCACATGATGTAACCATATTACTCAGTTTCAGCAATTAGCCAGATTCAGTTGTGTGGCAGAGAGACGGGCAGCAACAGAATGCCAGTATTGTGGTCTGGTAGGACAGGGGTCAGCACGGGTGAAGGATTTTGGATTCTTTGGCAGAGGGACAGTCAGATGTCAAGAGTCTCTGAGTCACTGTAGGAGCAGATTGGGGCTTTAGTGTCTTTGGTATCAAGCGTACCTCTGCAGCAGCTGACTGCCATTAAAAGTGAACGATTAAAGCTGCCAGAGCTGTTACAGTTTCATTTGAAGAAGCAGCAAAAGACAAACCTGACAGCAGCAACATGCATTGTAGATAAAAATGATAGAGATATGGGGACATTTGAAGTAATTTGCCATGTTTTATATTTGCAAGTATTAGAATAATCAATGATGATGTACAATATATTCCAATATGAGAGTCATTATGAGTCTTACCTCCAGAGCACAGAGTGTTGGGGTCTCCATTCCTCACATCCTGGCGCCGGAAACGTCTATAAAATGTGTTAAAAAAAAAAAAAAAGTATTTCACAATCCACCGTTGCTTTAGGAACCAGTTAATTAGTCACTTTGCACAAAGTATTGATTGGTATTTTGTTTGGGTCACAGACCTCTTGGTGTTTGGCAGGTAGCGAGTGCAGGATGTTCCATCCCAGGCGCAGTATGGGTCTCTGGCCAGACAGCACTCGGCACAGGCTTTTCCATACACGCTACAGCGGTGAAGGGGAACCTGTACGATGCCTGTGTCCGAGCCCACGTACAGCTGTTGCTGTGAGGAGACGGAGGGTGGAGAGACACATTTGATAAAAGACTTTCAGGATTGTGCCTACAGTACTTCAGTCCAGTTCTGTTTATATGCCATAAATCCAATCATCCAGAATTTCTGTGTATGTAACAGTGTGTGCTGGTGATTTTACATGTGAAATGCACTGTTGCTCAGTTTGAAGTACAACAAACTTACTCGTTTTGAGGAGATCTGCATGTTGATGATAGATGAGGCATCCTGAAGAGCAGAGCAAGAGAGTCATGACGCTACTGTATGTCAAATCAAGTTTTATTGCTAACAGCTGACAATTTAACAAATGCAAGAGCTGTTATGTTTTCTCATAGTTATGTTGTGTGGTATGAGAGTTTTTATAAACTGTGCTCCTGCAGTGTTTCCTGTGCCAGTGGCTGCCACACAACCCTAAAGCAGAATATTCCTACCCCCATGCTTTTCCCTCAAATGCTAATCCTTGTTTTTTCTTTGCAAGTGAGGTTTCTGAGGACTCTTGCATGAAGAGCTTCTTTGTTCATCATCACTGCACAGTAACGGTGGAATACTGTTCCTGTGTCAGCTGAATCTCCATGCAGTCTTATTGTGGTTTCCCTTGTTGCCGAGTTTCTTGATCTTCCAGATCTTATCTTGACTTTCACAGTTGCTGTTAGCTGCTATTTCTTCACATTTCAGGTGGTGAAGTCTCAAGCTGGACACACTTTATGCGTTCGTAGCGCCCTTACTTTGTAAGCATTAATTACCTTCAGGTGCTCAGAGGAACCAAATGTTGTTGAAGAGACAGAGAAACTATGGGTTCTGGAAATGTTGTCAGAGAAATGTAGATGTTTTCTTACTTTGAAGACCTCTAGCTCTTCCAGGAGAAGTTCCTCCATGTTGTTCCAGCTCTCCTTGGGGACACTGATCACCTTTAGCACTGTCCCTTTGTCTGGGGAAAAAAGAAACAGATGCTGCAATATGGGGCTTCATTATTTACATATTTAAATGTAAACAGCTGCCATAAAAACCCAAATCATTCACCTGTGCCAATAAACATGACATCATACTGTCCATCAGCAGCGTTGACTCTATCCACAGCGATCTGTGTGAAGCTGTAGTCCATGTTGGTTCTGACAAAGATCGGCCGTCGGCTCATAGGGTAGACTGGATTATACATCAGAGGGTGGTGACGTGCGAACTGGATCACATCATCTGGGAAACCCTTAGTGGACTCAAAGCTGCCAAAGGTCTTGCTGGGACACTAGTGGAAGACATTACAAGTGGAAGACATTACAATGAAGTTTATTTCATAAAGTTCTTGTGTGTACACACTTATAATTGAAACAAAAAAAAAATCTTATCTAAATTAAATATAAAGAGATGTAGCACAAAAGTAAACCTCTGTGTGAGCAAACACATTCCAGGTTCTAAGTGGATTCAGCTGCTGTACAGCAGTTCAAAGTTCATATCCAAACCACTTCTGTTGTTCTATAGCTCTGCAGCACAGAGCACTGAGCACATGCTCCTCTTGTCGACTTTTGCCTTTTTCAAGGAGTAAATTTGTTTTGTGTTGTGCATGTAAACAGCAGGCCAGATGAGAGGTCACAGGAACGTGAGAGATTTTCAGGTCAGTCCAGTTCCCCTCTCTAATTAAAATTCCAGTCCTGGATTTCCATTCCAGGATATAGCATCATGATGCATTTGCGTGTGTGTGTGTGTGTGTGTGTGTGTGTTTATATCTTACAGCAGAGATTTGCTCTTGAAGTGAAAGGCTTTTCATTGGCTGTATACATTTTAAAAACTCAATCTGCTTACTCTGCTGTTTTGCATATTCACTAGTGAGCATTATTGCTTTCTCTTAATTTGTTCCACTGGTTTTAGAACCCAGCGAGGCGATGATGGTGTGAGAGAGAGTTTACTGTAGACCAAATACAATTACTATTCTGCAGTCATACAATGGGGATTGTTCTGCTGTGGCAGAAACAGCTGAAGCTCTGCAGAACAAATCCTGCTGACTCTATGCTTGTGTGCTTAGCAGAACGTAAGATCCCTAATAAGCACATATCGATTGGGAGGATTGTAGAGCCCTTTTGGTCTTATAGTGATTACTGCAAGTGTATGAAACGCCCAGAAGTCTTGTTTCACAGTTTTAATACCTGACATTAATGCATTTCTGTTGATATGATTTTGTATTTTTCCAAGGTACAAGAGATGTGTGCATGAAGTGAACACACAGTGTCCTAAATGTGATATAAGGAGCAAGAGATGCAAAAGCGTTCACATCCGTCACTTAAGATTTCTGCAAAGTATCAATACAACAATTTTAAAGTACTAGATTAGATTTAAAGACCTTGTATTTATGCTTTGACTTAAATAACTTGCATTCAAGATCTTGCATGTGTTAAGTATAAATGTGTTGTCAATGTCAAAAGTACACAATAGCTCCTGACACACTGTTCTTATCCAGTAATACAGTGTTATTATTAATTATGTATTAAATTGGAAGCAATAAAGTGTTAATGCTGTTTTGACTTGGAGCAGATTTACATTTTTTTTTTTTTTTTTTAATACACAAATTTATATACGTTTGTTGAATCAATGCATCACATTTAAGAATATGATCAAATACTTTTGACACTAGTCTATTAATAACGAGTCCATTAGTTTTATTAACGTACCATTCCTGGGCGGGGATAGGGGACCTTTCCCTGGAAGGGGACCCATTGGTAATTAGGACCCTCTTTGTGAGCGAAGGGCCCCAGGAAAGCCCTCCGGATGTCATTCATGGAGTAGAGACACACAGCTGAGCCTTTAAATACACTACTGCTGGGGGACAGGGGGAGTTGGGTTAGATACATCAAAATACACACACGCGCACACACACACACACACACACACACACACGTACATAACATGAATGGACTCTGACCTGGAAGTAGAGAAGACAGTGTAGACTAGAGGGTTCTTTTTGTCCCTGGTCTGCAGCAGGAATACGTCGCCTGAGGTCGGACACACACACACACACACACACACACACTCGGGTCAGGTGGTGGCAGTCCAGAGGTCAAAGGTTGAGAGAAAAATAAACACCGCCCTATGGCCATGTCTACTAACCTTAAAGAAACTTAACATATAACTGAGGATCACGACATGTAACAAAATCTGCTATAACTCTGAGCAGTGAAGTCAGTAAGATTTAGTCCTATTAAATTATTTTGTCACACCTGTCAGTTTGAGTTCTGCCACAAACAAGACACAGTTCTGAGTCTTGGCCCGTAATGAATAAAAATCCATCTAACACCCCGTCTACTTTAAGGCAGAATCATTGTAAACTGGTTCAGATCAACACCCCTGTTTTAAAGGGGGGTCCTTTGGGTTTGGCCTCAGTTTGTCAGAAGAGATAAGAGATGAGAGTTGAAATGTGATGAACAGTTGTTGCCTAAGGGTTCAGTTTGAAGTATATAGGGTTGGCATTTGAATTTGGACAAGCGTTTCCACCTAAGTTCACCTTTCCTGTGTCACACATTAAGTCCAAAGAGGGATCGTGTTATAGCCCACAGGTATAGTCGGGGAGATCAATCAGAAACATCTTGCTGCAGCGTGTAGGTTGAGGACTAACCCTTGTGTTTACAAAACACAGTGGACATATTACTGACAGGCCGGGCTTTCTTTTTTTTTTTTTTTTTTTTTTTTCACCTATAGCCAAACAGAATGTGGTTAATTAATAAAATGCTCCTTAGCCTTGGAAGTAACGCTGGATCAGGTTACATGCCTGCATTTTGTGCTGTTGGTTTTTGTATGGATTAAAAAAAACGGACACTATCCTGTGATTATAAGCATGTGGAGACATCCAAAGCTGGACGAACCTGCCATGTTTAGTTATGATTATCATTTGACGGTCTCTGTCTGGCGAAGGGTTTAGTCAAAGGTCAGATGATTCCATAATTTACTAACACTTTAAGTCCAGGGAGTTTTCCTAGACCTTTTCTTTTTTTTTTTTTTTTTTTTTACTGTATGAAGATATATTTTACATGATTGAGGCAGTTTCATCTCTTAGCTATGATTATCTGTGAGTAAATTGCTTGGGTGAAATGGCATCAGACATTTGAGGAACAGCCGCTCTGAATTTATAAATTGTCGTCTTTTATAATGAAATATTTCTTCTGCCCACAACCCATGTTTTAGAAATTTAGGCTCACTTTTGGATCCTGTCTAATGAAAACACATTATTGTTTTCAGTCATATGAAGACTCACCAGACACAATCCTGCAGCTCACTTTGAACCCACAGCAAAAGCACTGGCTTTGGATCAAGCCAGAATCTATTACCAGTTAATCTCTCACGCATGCTTTCTACAAGTCAGCAGGAATGTGAGGCTGAATGGTAATCTACAGCTGAGGTCAAAATCCTGTTTAATTTATTATTCTTTCCTTGACTTTCCCTCCCTTCGTGCCCACAGAATGTGCTTCTGGGGACAAAGCAGGCCTGGAAAATCAGCCCAGATTTCAACCCTTTGTTTTGCTTTTCCGAACTTCGGAAGATTCTGATTACTTTATCATACTGCAGAACGTTTTGGATTGGCAATGACACAAATGTGACCAGAAAATAAGAAGTCTACAGCAGTTTGTTATTTCAGTTGTTATAAAAGTTTCCACATTACAGCGTCAGTGAATCAAAACTTTTGTGCGTTGGCATCACTTCAAACATAAACTCTGTTGCATCAAACTTTTACAGCACGTGATCGAATTTTATTCCTATATGAGCTGATACAGACCAGTGTCTGCCCTACTGATCATTTGTGCACTGAACTTACGCAGCTCATCGAAGTATGTGTCGCTGCCGTCGGCTCCTGGCACCGAGCAGATCAGACGGGTTTTGAGAAATGTCGTCCACTTGTTCACCAGACTCCGCTGACCCCCCATGTCATTCTGATTCAGGACGAAACAGTTCAGAGTGGTTTAGCACAAAGTTAAATTTTCTGACAGCCACTACATCATCTTTAAAGTTGCCAGGTTGAATAAGGCTTAGTGGGCTGGCGTGTTCTTTCTTCACACCCAGTTCAATTAAAATACTGCACTCAGGTGATCAAACCATCTCTCACCCTGCAGAGTTGTCCAATGCGGGAATAAGTGGACTTTCCCAGCCCCTGGGCTTCAACCGCCGTCTCACGGAAGAAGAAAAATATCTTGTCATCGTCTGGGTTTTCACTCTCTGGGACCCAAAAGGAACCAACAAACTTTGGTTCTGGAAGACAAACAAAAATCGCAGTGTCAGTTACACTAGTATTTTCTCCAACAATCTTTTCTCCAGAATTGAAAGTCAATTGATGCCTAATGTGGCATATAATCTCACACACACACACACACACAAACACACACACACCATTGAGCCAGCGTGAATCGTGCTGTTCGGTGCGGATGGAGGGGCGTTTCCCCAGGCTCCTAAAGATGGTGAAGTCCCGTCCCATTAAATCTGTGGCAACGCCTGCATATAGCTCGTCACCTGGGAGGCAGAATTATCAGTGCCTTAACCTTTTTACACCAAAAGAGCAAAAACCTACAGTTTAGTTATTGGATATTTAGTTCATACTGATCTGCATGGGCTTAGTTACCGATCAGCACAGAGGCAGCATTGTGCCGAGGATCGTACGGACTCTTCCCTTTTCCATCTTCCACCTTAGAGGGGTCAATCCTGAACACATGGTCCTGATGGAGAGGGAGAAAATGGGGAGAATTAGATTTGGTTAATCACATATATGTTTCGTTTTGTTTTGACAGGCACAGAGCAATGCATGATTCGATTTGACTCTCAGCTCAAACCCAAATTGAAACCCACATCGGCTAAGCATATTGTTCTTATCTGATGACTCAGTTCAGTCATTTGTTTGACTCAATTTGAGTAACTTTCTTTTTTAAGCAAGTAAAAACTAAGGGACCTTGATTAAAATTAAAACACCTCGGTGTAATTGTACCTTGATTACTTAACATAAAACTGATTAATGCACAACAAATGAACTGAAAAAAGGGAACACGTAGTCCTGCAGCTAAGCATTTTGTGTTTGTGTTGGTTTTGTCCTCCTTACCTCCATTCTGTGTCCCACCTCTACAAAGGCACAGGTAGGGTGGAAGGCCCCTGTGCCACAGGCGTACAGGTGGGTGCGGTTATAGTGATGCACGATCTTCACGTAGTTCACACAGTCAGACTGGAAGGCATACACAGTGTCAGTTTACTTTTGGAAGAGAGAAAGAGAAATACTAAGTGCTGCAAAGTTTGTCAGTTTCAAGTATAATATTGAGTCAGACACTGTTGTGCCCTACCAGCTGTGTCTTGGTCACTTAAACCCCTGCAGTTCCCAGAAACAAACACCACAGATGTGACTGTAGTTTGCTGCATCCCAAATTAAAGGTGCATAAACAAGTTAACATGACAGCACAAGATGAAAACCAAAATCCACTAAACTAACTTGGACTCTTCTCTGTGGTTTAGTGATTCGTTCCTCACATAGCTCCTCTCCCAGTGCGTCTGTGACAACACTGTCGAGTCCCCGGGTCCACCGTCAACGCACTGTTGTGACAGTCTTTGTGTCCTGGCAGTACACACACATTCCTGTGTCTGTAGGAAAGTGTGTGTGTGTGTGTGTGTGTGTGTGTGTGTGTGTGTGTGTGTGTGTGTGTGTGTGTGTCTCTCTCTCTTCTTTGGATAAAATGGTCACGTGAAAGCACTGGGCAGTCAACAGTGTAATTAGCAACCCTTATAATTCATTCACAGTATGAATTTTATATACCTGGATATTATGGACTTGCATTGCAGTGGGTCAACACAAGACTGGCAGGAAAATATTAGACGAGAGATGAGCAGATGGAGGAAGGAGAATAAATCCAAACAGGGAAGTCTGCTGCTCTGTTAGCTCTGTAAATAACTTTTTATAGACTAGATTCAAGGATTGTGGTTGATGTTGGCCAGTGACTCAAACACCTTAAATGGTGAATGGACAAAATGTGGTATTGTTGTTATTACTCATATGTTTAATAATGCCTGATTTATGGGGCAGTAATGTGCTCTGATCTCTAACATGTGGTGCCATATGTGTTATAGGTAATGGATGGATGGCCATCAAAGTACTTTCAACACCATTTAGTTCTCTCTGGTCCCTCCTGTTCTTATCTAGGCTTAGCTTATTAACCCACGGAAACATCTGTCTATCTCAGTGTCAGGTTACAGTAAGCTGGATCTCAGGAGTCTGCTAGAGAAAAGATGTAGCTGTACATTAACGGACTCGCCGGTAAAATGTGTGAACCGTCCAGACTCCCTGTCTCAGCACCAGGCTGTGAGAGGACTGGCCCATTAAGTGATTAGCAGTAGTTTTTGACTCTTTACTGTAAACATGCACGGTGGCTCTCACATCTGTCTGCCCCTTTCTCTTCCATTTACTTGTCCTCATACAGGTCACAGTAACATCTGTCTGGTGATCAGGTTACTGATCACTGCTGGGCCCCTAGGAGCCCCCGGAGGTTTATAAAGAATCTGACTGTCAGCCGCAGATTGAGATAATGCCTGTACCCAATGGAAAGTTCAACCTCTGGTGATTTTTTTTTTTTTTTTTTTTTTTTAAATTTTATTTATTAATCATGTCTTTGTTATTGCAGATCAGTTCCAAGAGGCAACTATTTAATCTCTGATAATCTGAGACACGTTTTGTTACGTTTGTCTTTTTTTAATAAAATGTTTTCATATTTTACAATGTTTTGATTAATCGTCATCTATAGGAAAGTTTCTTTGCTTTTTATCAAATGTCTCTATATCCTGCTCTCAGCATCACCCAGTTGTCACACAAGCGAAACTGTGGGTTGCCAACAACACACACACACACACACACACACACACACACACACACACACACACACACACACACACACACACAGCAAAACCTGCCTTTCAGCATTTGAAACATACCAGGGAGTTGCGGTGTGGTGTGTGAACACGTGTGTGTGTGTGTGTGTGTGTGTGTGTCTATAGGGGAAAGTGTTCAACCAGTCAATGCACCAATTTTGCTGTTGACAAACAGAGGAGAGCTCTGTTTTTCTTCCAAGAAGGCAGCACACACACTCCAAATCTAGCCAGTTTTCAGTCAGGCCTTTTGTCAGGATTCAGTGTCTAACCTGCTCTTCACTCTAACATGCATTGTTTTTACAGCCTTAGTGTGTGTCAGAGGGCAGAGGAAGGTGAGGGAGTCAGCGAAGTGGTGCTGTGACAAAGTGCGATCTTTGATGTGACAATAGAATAAAAGCAGGAGAAAAAGAAAAGGTAGGAAGAGAAAAGACACTTGAAAGATCAGAAGGAGGAGAACGAGGGAGGTGAATTACGGGGGTAGGGGGGTGAATTATACCAGCAATCACAGTGTGTGTGTGTTTGTGTGTGTGTGGTCGGATGTTAAAGAGTTCACTTGTCAACCTTTGACCTACCACTGACTCATTAGTTGAAACAGTGGGCAAAAGGCTGTGACCTCACTGGGGCCTGAGCTTTAGGTTTGGTCTGTATGTTCTATATGTTCTATAAAGCTGCATTGTTCTCCTGTTCATGTCTTTTTTTCCCCTTTCCTCTCTTTTACCTTTTCATTCTGGAGATGATTAACCCAATCCACCCACATCTTCTGCCCTGCTGCTACTTCTCTGTCTCACCTAACTTATTTATTTAAACATTACTAAATGAAATTTAGTGTGTCGTAAAGTGATTGATATAGTGCAAATGAAAAGTTCACTTTTAGGAACCTTTAATGGAAAATGCTGCAGGTTTAAGGCACTTTTTGTCATAAGTGTTTATTATATGTCAGCAGCCATTCACGGTTAAATGGCCTTTAGTTACTACATTAAAATATTTACTATAAAGGTTTAGTTTGGTTTCCTCCCACAGTCCAAAAACCTGTATGTCAGGTTGATTGGTGACTCTAAATTGCCCATAGGAGTGAGTGTGAGTGTGTGAGGTTGTTGGTCTCTATGTGGCCCTGTGATGGACTGGGGACCTGTCCAGGGTGGACCCCTGCCTTTCACCCAAAGAGAGCTGGGATAGGCTCCAGCAGATCCCTGGGACCCTGGTTAGGACTAAGGGGGTACAGATGATGGATGGATGGTTTAGTGTTGCCGTCATTTCATCATACTCTTTACACCCATTCAACTCATTTAACACTTTGAGTCGAAACTGAGTTAATGTTTTCTGTTTTGACTCTGACTCAGAGTGGAGCATCTCTGTGATCCAAGAATCTCTGATAAAGTTAATGGCTGAGAACATTTGACTGAACACACCATTAGATACACAACACAGCACAGTGTAATAGTCCAGGAATGTCTTTGATCGCTTCTGCTAAACAGTGCAATGTACCTGTGCTGACGTTTTACTTTTTTTCCTCTCGGACCAGACTGATTTTTGGATTCTGACCCTCAATAAACTATAAAGCTTCACTAATGGCACAGAGGAACAGATGGAGGCCCAGTTAATGGAATAAAAAAAAAAAACTTGGTTGATTTTAGGAGTTTGTATTGAAACAATCAACTTTTATTCAGTAAGAGAATAGTTTATGTTGACTATCCCTACTATAACTGTGAATGAGAAAGCTAATGACAAAGTGGGTGCTAAAAGGGCTGTGTAAACACATAAGCCATCGCTTGAGTAGGTTTAAGGTCTGTGGTCTCACCCCGGGCTCTGTGCTAAGTCAGACTGAGCGTCTGATGACCTGTCAACTGTTTACTGCTTCTGCCTGACTCTGTTTATGTGCATGTGTCTGTGTTTGTGCTAATTTGCCTGTGGTGGTTTTCCTACGGCCTTTGTGTGTGTGTGTGTGTGTGTGTGTGTGTGTGTGTGTGTGTGTGTGTGTGTGTGTGTGTGTGTGTGTGTGTGTGTGTGTGTGTGTGTGTGCGTGTGTGCGTGCGTGCGTGTGTGTGTGTGTGCGTGTGTAAGTGTTCATTACTTGTGTTTAGGTGGGCAACTGTCTTGTGTGTACTTGTCGAGCTACCATGATTGCAGAAATTGTGTACTGTACCAGGGACTAGAGAAGTACAGTGTAAATTAGTTTTAATATACTGTGTAGAGGGATAATGAATAAATACATGGGAACAGGGATTATACTGCACTATATAATCAAACAATGCAACAAGCTTTAGGTGTTATTACAGAGATGCAGATCTACTGAGACCATTTAGAGTCTTTGGTCTTCCACAGAAAGGCCTAAGATAAAACTGGAACCCAGAAACCAGAACTTCCTCCGATGTTATAGTGCTGACCGCTGCACTACTGTGCCGCCCACATCTAAGCATAATAATATTTCCCCGATGAATCTGTCTCTCTTTACAGCATGTTATGATGTCCACACACTGCTTTTGGTTGTCACTGGCTTTTAACACAAATTCTGAACAGAGGATCGACAATCAATAAGTTAATTTGACCATGAAGAGAAAGATGAAATGAAACGTTTCAAGCGTCCGATTTGTATTTAGATTAAATGTGTGTAATAAATGAGTGCCAGGAGGGGGAGGTGAGGGGGGGGGGGGGGGCTGCAAAACAACTGGAAACTTGTTCCCAAAGAAAAAATAACGAGACCCTGTGAGAGCAGAAAAATAGAGGAGGATGAGAGAACATAAGGAGAGTAGGAGAGGACCGATCCAGTGGGGGAGAGGGATGTTGGCCTCTTCCTACAGAGAAACACACTTCTCTGTAATTAGCGTCAACGGTGTGAGGTCAGCTCAGTTCTCAGTGTGTGGGTGAGTATTCACTCAGATACACTGAAAGTCAAAAGGAATAAAAGGGGAGTGAATGTTTAACAAAAGAATAAAATAACATTTTAAAGGCCAGAAACGCAGGAATTATAACCAACAAGGGGAAACTCTGTTCAATGAAACAATTGTTGTCAAAATTTCCCCAAACTTTTATTTTCTTATCTCTTCCTCTCTCCTTCCCTCCTCCCATTCTTCCTCTGGAGCAATTATACTAATTCTCCCTACCACTCCCCACCTTCACTGTTACTCTTGCTTTCAAACACACACACACACACACACACACACACACACACACACACTCACTCACTCACTCACTCAGACTCACTCAGACAGACTCCTGGTCAGGTGAAACTGGAGCCCTGAGTTTTGCATGAATGGAGCTCGTTGTCCGTCTGCTACAGCTGTGTAATCACAGTGATGAAGGGTTTGTTTTAGACACACAAAGAGACACACACACACACACACACACAAACACATTGGATACTTGCACACACCAACACAAATGTATAGACACGCTGTCAAACATATGAACATAAATACAGTACACTACACATAGACAAATTTGTGCCATGTCTACGTATGCTGATGGGACATTACAGTTTTACACAGATGAATATGGACACACACACACACACACACACACACACACACACACACATGCACCCAGATATGTATAGTTAGCTAATTGTGTGTGATATAGTCCTGGGTGGTCCACAGGCTCTTGGTGGCCTCATGTCCTTTATGTAAAGTTGAGCTGCTCTGCTCAGACTCCACCCACATATAGAACATCACATAATAATTACATACAGCGTTTATTGACTTGATATGTTCCTGGAAACTAAATATTTCTGTTCTGTAGGTGAAAATACAGTTTTGACTTTTGCATTTTGGCTGCCAGTATAGAGTGTATGTAAAAAGCATGGCCTGTGTTTGAACAGTCAGCAACATGTAATATAATGTCATCATCATTTTTGTTTTGAATTCTTTGCGTTTTCCTAGTTTGCCTTGATTTTTGTCGTGAGTGTCTTTAATTGACGTGTCACCATTAATCACGTTAGTATTTGAAATGTTTTCTGTTCACGCTGAAGAAAAGAAAAAAGCTTCATTTAAAGTGTAAAAGCCGTTTTTTTCACTTTCACCTCTTGTGATTTCGTTTGTATAATTCATTTTTTGTTGTGTGTCTGTAACTCACGTTAAATGCTAAATACAGCTTAAATTTATGCAGTGTAACAGGTTTACATGCAGCAAGTAATGCGATTTCTCCCCTCCCTCTGAAGGCTTTATCTTATAAAGAGCCTGGTTTAAACTTTGTCATGTGTATCCATAGCCAAGAAATCAGGTTACAGTAGCGGCGCTTAATGGGTTTTTCTTATTCCATATGCCAAATTACAAAGTCTCTCATTTGCATGAATTGCAGGAAATTCGATTACCGCACAAAACAACTGAACGCAGACTCACTGTAAACTGCTGTGGCAAAACACAAATGTCTTTGTTTTTAGAGACAAACTGAGCAGGTCTCAGTCAGACAGGGTTTAGGACAAACAGATTGTGAGGAAGTGATCTCACCACTGGGCAGATCCAAAAGTAGGAGTGTTGCACCTATTATTACATGTTATCTATTTCAACATGGTGTTTTTGTCTTGTGATGACTCCCATGACTCCAGTAGATTAAAAGGTAGCATTGTGTTGGGCTGAGTAGGAGTGGACAGTTTACCTCCTCCACAAGGAGCTCCTCAGTCCTCTTAACTCTCTATGTACGATATGATGTCTGATTTTACAAAAAGGGTTTTATATGATGCGTTAATGCTCATATGTTTTATTCAGTCAGTCATAGTTAACTTAATCCAAGAAAATCCACTGTCACTTGTTACTGAGAAATAATTTATCAGTTTATTTCAATTTGATTATCTTTGATAATATAATAATCAAAAATTGAGATTGAAAACGGTTGAATGCAGATCTCACTTTGCTGATAGTTGTCTGTGCATGAGATTGATGCACCGAGCATCATTCAGAGTCTCCCCACAGAGACTAGTAATATCTGGTTTAACCCTGATACGAGTGTGGAAACATTGTGGAGCTCGGTATAGAACAAGTAGCACCGATAACACAGCAGGAACACATAAAATGAGACAATGAAGGCTGGGATTGCTCCCACCACACTTACCTCATGCTGCTGCAATCACATGACCAGACCTCAGCCAATCATATAAATGATGATTATGGTTTTAAATCTTTTTCCAAGTCCCTGTTCTCTTAAAAAAAAAAAAACCCAAAGTGAAGCAGGAAGGGGATGAGCTAAGATAAAGACTTACAGTGATGTCCTTGCCAGCCCAGTTACATTCCTCCCTCCAGTCAACAGGAGCAGGCCAGTAAATCTGAAACACAGCAAGCAATGGTCAGATGGCCCTCTTGCTGAAATCTGGATTTATTAGCCACTAGCTAATTAAAATGCAGAAATTATCTCACTTTCAAAACACAGAACAAGTGTTTGCCTTTGAAAAAGAAATGCCTTATGGGTATTTATCACTCTAATTTAGAGTATTGATTAGTTGGCAGTAACAAATAAAATTTTTGCTGGAGATGGAGACTGGGTGAATCATTTTATTTCTTTATTTCTCCCAAGTGCTGCTTCTCCATGAAACCCAACGTTGTTCATTTTGGCCTCATGGCTGTGAAGCTGTAAGTGATTATGTTTTTTCAGATGGAAATGATAAAATATGGCCTGAGGCTTAAAGGAGTCTGTCCATTCCTCTGTTCATCTCACCTCTTTTCTTTCCCTTCCTCCCTCACCTGCCCATCTGCTTTTTTCTTCTGTTAATCCTCTGTTCTCAGCCCAGCCCCCAACCACACCTCAGTGAATAACAGCACATAGGCCATAAATCAAACTCGCCCATATACTGTATCTAAAAACAACTGAGGTTTCACATTCAACACACCAAACATGTAATTTGCTTGTACTCCAAACAGCTGTGGATGTTTGTAGTAGGCTGTATTTTGCTTGTATAGTTGTTTTGTGCACCTTGTGAGTATATTTCTGAATAATTGTACCCCCCCATTGTGTATATTCAAGTCTGCACAAGAGTCTTTCTGCACCTTCAGATGTAAGCTGTGACTGTTGTATACTCCAAAGGCCGGACTTCAAAGGATGTCATTTAGATCTTAATCATGTTTTTTTTTTTTGATAAAAGTTTCTTTTCGTCTCTGTCCACCTCTTTGATTTTCTACCTTTAGTCCCACGTTTTTCTGCCTTTCCCTCGTACACGTGAGGCTGCTGACCTGAGTGGTCTCATATGTGGAAGGAGCATGAGTCAGTTACTGTCAAAGCGGTTAGTCACGTGTGTCCACATCTGTAACTTACTCTTTCTGCGTTTTATTTTAGGTCCGTATGAAAACAAACTCATAAAGTATGTGGGTTTAGTATTATCTAATGTATTACTGATAACAAACAGTAATTCTTATTATTTTTAGGAATCAGACAATATGGCACTGGTTATAAATATTTAAATATATATTCTGT
This sequence comes from Mastacembelus armatus, assembly GCF_900324485.2. Taxonomy (NCBI): domain Eukaryota; kingdom Metazoa; phylum Chordata; class Actinopteri; order Synbranchiformes; family Mastacembelidae; genus Mastacembelus; species Mastacembelus armatus. The sequence continues at coordinate 24,893,867 of NC_046639.1, read as the reverse complement.
TTTATTAACATGAACTAAAGTAAACCAAGTATTTTGTTTCTACAGTAATAATAACACTGCACCTGTGCCTATGGTGCTTTGTTTTCCTATTAAGTGTTGGTCCACAAACCTTTAATGAACATTTTGCTGTAGTACAAGTTCTTTGATGACCAACCTTTTGTTCCTGCTTGGCAATGTTGTCCAGTGAGAGTGACAGCAGGAAGTTTTTGGCCCCGACAAAGAGGCGGCCTCGTTCTTCATCCAGCAGTAGAGCGCTGAAGCAGCAGGATCGCTCCAGGTCGAACCGCCGGACCCCATGGAACTGCTGCAATTCTGACAGTGCACAGATATGTAGGTTTATAGAACAGGCACTTCTTCCTTTGTCTCCTGCTACATGCGATTATATTAATGCATCCCATAGATTTACAAAAGCTGCTTTCAGTCAATGCACAGCCTTTAGAATTTACTATTTTTATGTGTGTAAAATATGAACAATTTAGCGGCATCTAGTGGTGAGTTTGCAGAATGCAGCTAAGTAGCCATCACACCCCACCCCATTTCCAGGCACAAGAAAGAGTAAGTTGCAATGTACAGCCGCTGGAATTACACACCACCGAGTCTCGTGAGATCCATCTTGGCGGTGTGTAATTTCACACACCAATCAGCATCATGTTAGTTCGGGGCATGACGAGGGCCTAAGGTAATACAGAGAAGCTTTTAATTTGCATATTTACCTTCCAAAAACACAAATCGCAAACCGGCATGTTCACTGATAATGATAGGCAGCAACTGTAGCTGCTTAGCATTCACTGGCAATTTGTTGTTTAATCTTCAGGCAATGCGTCATGTGACTTGTTGGTCTGGTTGGTTGAAATTATTGTTAGCTGGTCCTGACTGGCTTCACCTGCCAAGTAACTGTTCGACGCGCCTGCCCTTTCTGAGCTGTGTATCTCCAATTCATATTCATGTGAATGTGCATCTGCCTTTGTGTTTGTAGTTACAAAAAAAAATGTATTATACAAAACAATCAAGAGACCATAAGTTAATTTGAGAGAACTTTGCAAGATTCCAGTCAGGTCCAAATTTCAAACCTATTCAGGTATTTTTGCAAGATCACTGTTGTCATGTTGGGACTGAACCTCGTGTTGGGACTAAACCTGCAACATGCAAACTCTGACAAGTAATTTAAACTCTCAATGTGGAGTCAAAGACTATACTTCAGTCATGGCCATGCATCTTCTTCGGTCTTGAATAAAACAGTGAACAATGACTTTTCGATCAAAGAAGCAAACACCTCAGGTCATCAGAGTCTTCAGATACAATTAAGTTATTTGGCCACAGGGTTGCGACCAGTCATGTGGATGATAAAGAAGGTTATCGTTTGATTTTTAGAATTGAACATTTCTGGGCTGTGTCCTACAGCCAGTGTCTTTTGAACATTCAGTCCTTTGACTGTAATGACACTTTTGGTTTTAGTGGAAAAACTGAGTATTGTTGCTGTTTCTTAAAAACTTAATTCTGGGGAGAAAGTGCCCAGAAAAGTTCAGCTTGTATTTGTAAACTTAAGTTACAATATTCACCTCAAGCGGGTGGAAGGAAAACTCTGTTCTTGGCTGAAGAAGCTGAGGAAATAAAGGGACTGCATCCTCCCCAGCTGACCTGGCTTAAACCAAGTGCTATAGAAAATAAGACCACGGCCCTCTTTGTTTAAACTTTTAAATGGCTTTATTAGTCTGCCGTTGTTCTAATGCAAATTTATAACTTTAATTAAGATCCTGACGCCACCCAACAGCCGCCTGCATGACATCACCTTAGGTTTGCCGCTCTTGGTTTATAGTAATGTGCTATTTTCAGCAAATGTGTTGTCAGACATATTTCAACTTCTCCTATAAAAACTGTATCTGAGCTAAATTGTGCTTCATTGACATGCTGATATATTCACAGTAGGCAACATAACATATCTTAGTTGATGTTTAGATCGTAACGTTTAATGTTTTAGCATAATAATATATTGGTGTAGATAGTTATTGTAATAACCACACACTATCCTGCTTATTGACCTACTAACTTATCGTAAGTTTTCATAAACCTGTTCATCAGCCTGATATAACTGGCTGGTGTGTTGTTTACGTGCTGGCTAAATAAAGAGCTGCGTTGCTGCTGGTGCATGAGATAATAAAATGATCTCTTTTTGTAGTTCACATGTCATCGGAAATTAAAATATCTGTTTCTTATCATTCGTGCTACATGGAATTAAAGGCAGCAGCGATCTCAGCTGGAACGATGGCCTTCAGTGAGCCTCGCGTCCTTGGTGAGTTAGATCAGGCTGTAATTGCTGGTTTTTCAGTGATGAAACATCCCTGGGTTATGTGGCCATGTTGGGCATTGAGCTGCCTTCTTCCAACTTACAATACTCTGGATGAAACACAAAACCCTGCCACTGTGTCTTTAAGCTGTGTGTGTGTGTGTGTGTGTGTGTGTGTGTGTGTGTGTGTGTGTGTGTGTGTGTGTGTGTGTGTCTGTGTGTGTGTGTCTGTGTGTGTGTCTGTGTCTGTGTCTGTGTGTCTGTATGAGTGTGGCTATGAATCACAGTAACCACAAATTACATCTGGCTTCTGTTCGGGGCTGTTTGAAAAGGATATGGCTGAATATCACATGAAACAGAATGTGTGTGTGTGTGTGTGTGTGTGTGTGTGTGTGTGTGTGTGTGTGTGTGTGTGTGTGTGTGTGTGTGTGTGTGTGTGTGTGTGTGTGTACAGAATAGACTCACATGGACACCCACATGCACAAACCACCACCTTCTTCTTCTTTACTCCTTGAAGTTTTGGTTCTTACCTTTGTATGAAAGTTTCATGCGCGGTGATGAGGAGGAAGAGGAGGAGGAGGAGGAAGAGGAAGAGGAAGTGGAAGTACTGGTCACAGTGCTGGAGGAAGCATGGGCAGCAGCCAGGCCAAGCAGGAACAGAGAGCTGCAGGTGACCAGTGTGGCTGCTATCATCATCATCATGGTCATCATCTTTCAGGCAGACTTAGAACAAAGTCCTTCCTGGTTTTCTCTGAGTCTGTGATTAGTGTCACTTTTGTTGCTGTTTCTGATTTTTTTGTCTGTATTGGATACAGTCTGCTTGCCTTTGGACTAGTTTGGTTTGGACTTTGTCCTTTGTAGTGAGGATTCAGGATCAGCCCAACCTTTGAATCTAAAACAGATTCCCCCACTTGTGGTTTGCTGTATCAGATCTCAAGTCTCTCCTAGCCGTCTTTTTAATATTCAGTCACTCTCTGATCCACTGCTCCTCTCTTGACGGATGACCAAGATCACCTCTCACATCCAAAACCGGGCAAAAACATCACACAGCGGCAAGAAGACCTAAAAATAGAGAGAGAAAGGGAGAGGGTTTAGAAATGGACATTGCTAGTATACACATGCTGGTGCCAAAGGATGCCTTTGTGCACACAAACACTGACATCTGAGGTAAATTTAGTCAGTCAGATTGATGCCCCTTCCAGACTGTGTTAATGCCAGCCTCCATTATGGCAGCGACACTATAATCTCTTCACATTACAGCAGCACTCAGGGACTGTATCTGAAACACACACACACACACACACACACACACACACACACACACACACACACACACACACTCTCACTGGTGATGATGGTGTGTATGATAGAGATATGTCTTGTCTACTGCCAAGCCTCTCCACAACTGTGCCACTGCCAACTCACAGTGGCTCCCCCCTCGCTCGCTCTCCAGCTTGTGCTGCTCGCTCCCTCTCACTCCCCCCACACTGGCAGACGGTGCCACCAGATGAGATCTCTTCATTGTTGAGGACTAATGAGCCGACGTTGTCGTGGATGGATGTGTGAATGAATGAGTGCGTCGGTGCTTAACAGGAAGTCACTCCAGAGAGAAAGACTTTTGTTGGCTTTTGTAAAGAGATTTGGTGTCAATATTGACTTACACATTAATAGATAAATGACTTTGCAAGTTGTGTGTGTGTGTGTGTGTGTGTTGTTTTTTGTAATAGTTTCTACACCTAGCTTCAATGACCTGTAAGTTTCCAACACAAAAGAAGCTCTATGAAGGTATTTGAGAACTGGAGTAGATTTGAAACTGGCAGATTAGTTATTGTTTTGGAAAAATCCCTAATAACTTGGTGTCTCTGTTTTCTATGTGCTGTTGTAAACCACAACTCTGCCACAGCAGGACCAGGAATGAGGTCACTACTTTATAAGCTTTCACATATATGAATGTTGGGCTCTAAAAAGCGTCCACAGGACACACACACACACACCTCTCTTTGAGGACTTTGCACTCTGCGTTCAGCCATAACAATAAAGCCTTTCAGTAGAAACAGCCTTCTTGATTATGTTGCACCTCACATTTGGTGCTTGGTCAGTAACATGCAGACAGTCGGCTTTTCACTCTTTTCACTTTCAAGCTGTTTCCTCTCCCCCTTCTAGCAATTATCCCTATCAGCAATTATCCCCGTCCTTCATGTGTCTGTATGTGCAGTGAAATCAGCTACTTGGCCTGCACTGCTCTTAACCCTGCTCTGGAGACTGGATCTGTCCATAGCAATGGCAGACATGCAATAATAGTTTTTATCTTTTCAAATGAGAAGCTTGCGAATGCTAATGAAGGTCCTTGTAGACAAAATCAGACTAACAGCAGCATAAACCTGGTTCTCTTACTCTCCTGAAGCTACACAAGCACTGCTAACTGAAGCTGCTTCTCAAATTGTATGTAGGCCTAAATTATGCACCCCCTTATCAAAAGCGTCTTGTCATAAACGGACTGAACCCAGTCTACATTTGGGTCTCTTGGTGGCGCACTAGCCTGTATCCCACTGTAGGTTATTGGTACATCAGAAACAAAATGCCATTGATTTGCTCTATTTGTTAGAATAAAAATATATTTTGTGTTGGTAAATCTTGTGATATATTAATCGAGAAGCTCAGACTTTTTGGGGATTTCTTAACCGTTGATTGGTGACCGGAGTTGACGGACGTCTCCAGTTTAGCTGTTCAGTTTAGTCTGTGTTGTGTGGAATTGATCCAGTATTTAAAGCACGATGAATTTTCAATTACACCAGCACCACCCCACTCCCATCCAAAGTGGAACTAATTCGTTTTAGGCTTAACGGCATCTTTACGTTAATTTCTGGCTCATGTATGGCTGAAAGCCGCATATACATACCGAAATGCACAAAGACCAGAATTTACACACACACACACACACCGTTCACACAGACTCATCCAGGCTGTTGGCACAGAATTTTATGAATAATGGAGCTATTGAGGCGTGGAGACAGGAGAGCTCTCATAAGCTCACAGTACAACAGGACTGAGCTGAACAGGAACATAGGCTCCCACAAACCCTGCAGTATGTAAACACGCACACAGACACACACAGACAGACACACACACACACACACTTGTGAATGGACAAAGAATACAGACAAGCTTTGAACTCAGCTGACATGTTCAGAGGTGTGAATTGCAAAGGCTACTCTTATAGCTGTGTGTTCCTAAGGTCAGGTGTGAAGTAAAAAACATTAAAATCCCCTTCTCAAGGCAGTGATTACACAGGCACAGGCGATCAATAAATTGTGTGTGTGTGTGTGTGTGTGTGTGAGACAAGACAGAGAGAGGTCTGTGTGTGTGCTCGAAGCCCTGTGCTGAGCTGCAACACTGCAGTATTTTAAGGAGAAGGACGTCAGTCCTATCGTCAGCTGCAGCTCCAGAACACAAACAGAAACACACACAATTCACGTCACAGTCCCTGGGAGTGACAGGGGCAGCAGCGAAGCCCTGACACTCCTGTCGGCTGCTATAAAAGGACAACCAGTCCCATTTGTGCGTGTCTGTGTGTGGTTTGTGTGTCTTCTGAATGTGCCATCATGACTCGAAGAGAGAATTATTGTTCCTCGCACATCCTCATCTCATCTTGACGGGCACACACACACACACACACACACACACTCATACATTAACTGCTGTATTTGCAGTACTTTGATATTTGTAAACAAACATGTACACCTACAAATACTCAAACTCCTTGCGTGATCCATAATGCACCTTAATGAAAAAAAAAAGCCATTGGGTCCACTGACACTTATATTCAGTTCAGCTTCAATAGACACAGCAGCAGCAGCAGCATGCCAAGAGGGAGTGGATTAAAAATAAAGACAGAAAGAGAGAGAGATTCTTTGTGCTGGGTGGGGGGGACAAGCCGTCCTGTCAAAACTAGCCTAAATAGAGACGAGCAGACAAAGCAGATCGCCTCTAGGGTGAGCCAGGCTTTTAAGAGCAAGGTTAGAGTGCAATCCTACAGCTCAGCATGCAATAATGAATGAACTGATATCAACAATTTAACCTGTAGCCTCCATTAACACAGGTTAGAGAGGAGGAGGAGAAACATGGAGAGTTTAACGTGAGGACATGGCAGAGGGAGATACAAGGAAAGAAGGGACGGGGATGGAAGAGTAGCACTACCAGGAGGAGTAAGAAAAACAAAAAGTTGGGACAATGAGGAAACAAGGGAAGATAAAGATGTAGAGAGCGAGTTACTGACAAGCCCTACAGCTTGCCTGTGAACTTACAGTCCCACTGAAAACCAAATGCATTGGAGGGAGGGGTGGAAAGGGAAATGAGCGAGGCAAGAGGTGGTGGAGAGAAAAGAGCCAATTGTTTCGCCGGCAGGGAGAAAAAGTTTCCCTGGCCTGTGACCAACAAGTGTAAGTATCCCTGTGATGGAGAAATGAAAGAAAGGAGGAATGGATGGATTAAGAGGTGAAGGAGGAGGGAGGGGCATCTCTGTTTGAATGACTGAAACAGCAGGTTACTGGTGGCTTTTGCACCAGTTTGTCTGGTGGGACTGAAAGTGGGGGCAAGACAATGTGGAAGGTTTAGAAAATATCATGAATTTGACAAACAAGAGCATGAAAGTCCACAGACAAAGAAACTGTTCTTGTTATAGGAGATCTTCATAAACTGCCAATTTGCAATTTGCATGCAGTATCTACCCTTAGCCCCCAGACATTTCTGATCCTGACATTTGATCTTGGTGCAGGGGCAAAATGTGGCAAAGGGATGAGAGGCAGGACAGATGCTGAGCTACTGCAGGTGTGGACCAGGCAGAGACAGAGAGAAACAGAGCAGAGGCCACAGTGGGTGGTTTAATTAACTGCAGTGAACGTGATAGCATTTACTATGTGCTGTAAAGTGTCTGTTTTTGGATCCACTTAACCTTTTACCTTCTTATCAAACTGTGAAAAACATCTGAAATGCAATGACTACAAGCATATTTTTAATTCCACCATTGGTTTTCATTTGGCTAATGCTCCTTAAATCAAGCTCAGACATTGTTTGGTCATATTATAAGTGTGATGTGTCGCCATCACAGATAGTGCTCATAACATACAATGAAAAACAAATGCCTCACCTTGAATGCATGCATGTGTATTAACCACATTATCTAGACTAACTTTTGCTGATTTGATCCCCACAAGAACAACCATTCATCTTGGGGTTAGGACTTGGTTTTAGGATTGAGGTTGGAATAAACTAGTTTACTAGGAAAGAAAGGGTTGGTGGTCAGGATTTAATTGTAGCAGTTATGGTGTGGGAAAGCAATCGGGGCCTGGATGTGACTGTCTTCACAAGTGCTGTATAACAGTATAAGTGCAGCAAGCATCTCAAAAGTTGGGCCTTCCACCTTGACTGATTTAAAAAATCCTTCAGTGTTTTGATTCAGCTTAGAATAAAAAAATTGCTCGGCTCGTTGGCCTGTTTGCTCTGTTTGGGTTTACATGTTTACCTGTGCAGGGAAAAGCAGGAGAGGAAGAGCAGGTGGCTGCACGTCAACACTTTTACTAACGGTCTTTAAAGGCTGCAGCAGAAGTGCTGCAAGCAAACATGTGAGGGGAAAAATAAAAAACCTCTTGTACAGTGACTGCAGCTCTGACTGTTACTGGTGTGAAGCATGAGAGCGTTTTGCTTTTGCCCAGAAGAATAGAGCTGAGCAGTGCCTCATTTCCCCTGCAAACCAGGAAAAGCAACAAGTGTTGATAAAGACAGAGACCACCAGTGGAGGGAAGGCATTCAGTTCAAGCTAAAGGGAAGTTACAGCATAATACTGGTCTGTGCTATATTGGCTATAGGTGTTATTTAGAGTCAGAGTTAAAAGTGAAGGTGGGAGGTAAAAACAGTGCTTTACAAAAGCAGAAAAAGTAAAAAGCTCAGTCACATGACACATGCTCTCTAACTTCTGTCTAATGCAGCTTATAAATCCACTTTTCTTCAGTAGAGAGTCTTGGGATCAAGCGAGTTGCCGGAGTAAATAGACGTTTAACACATTCAAACATTACTCACACAACAGTAAAGAAGCTGAAGCCAAAAGCCTTTATGGGATTTAGGCTGATAGTGAGAAAGAGACAGCAAGTCAAAGCGAAGGCAGAGAGCCTGGTTGTTCTGAAAGACACCGACTGAATGAAGGAGCCGGGGAGGCTCCGGCGCTCGGCTGGTCGCTGGTACAGAGCCATCTGGCCCAGCATGCTGAATGGAAGGTTTCCCAGCCTGCAAACTCGTGGCTAGCATTTGTTCACTTTGGCTAAATGATTCTCAGTAGTCAAAGTTTGAGTGGGAAAAATGGAAGAGCTATTGTAACTGGAGTGAACTGAATCTGTTTGGCAGGTGTCTGCCATGCAAAAACTCTGCACTCTGCCAAAGATTTCAGTCTTGCTCCTGATGATGGATATCTTTACAACCGTTTCTCTCAGTGCAGTGGGGAGTAGTGACAGGACTAATTTTATTCTCTGGAACTTCACATATTAAACATGATATCAAAATAGATGAAAATGTTGCTGGAGAACTGCCTTCCAGTGGTCATCCATCTTAAACCTCTCGTCTGGTGTTGCTAGCTCTGACGAGAGAGACAATGATGGAGCCACTAAGGCGAGGGCAGCCTGCTGGTAGCTGCTAGTTGTCCATTTAGCTGTGTTAAACCCAAAAGCAGCACTTTGTCAGGCCCTTTCACAGCTGCCTGTGACTGGAGCTGCTCCATACGACTCATTCTACGCTCCTGAATGAAACAGCAGAGCAGATCTGAGACCTGTTCTCTGTGGGAGCAGCCCACACTTGTAGGAAGGCGATTTGGTTCTGTCTTGGCTCAGAAAGAGCATAGCTGCAGAAAATGATTAAATGTTTCAGATTTTCTCAGCCACATCAGAATCATCTTTCATATACACAGTGACACGAGTATGTAATTTAAGTGAAATAATACCAGCTTACATCCAGTCCACATAATTAACTTGATCCTAACCTGAAATGATACATGAAAACTCAGTGACCCTAAATGCTCCTGAAACTCAGTTAAAATGATCTCACCTGTCCATCCGTTTCACGAAGGAAACCAAATTCCAGAAGAGCTCAGAAAATTCCGGGTCACGGTCCACCTGAGCCCAACATGCCGCTGACAGCGCTGACCGTTTCCATAGTTACAGTACCGCTTTTTGATCTTTTAACCTCTTACGGTTTGAGACGAGCCCTCTGAAGTATGAACGGACAGTATAGAAAGTGCTCTATACACACCTACACACACACTCACTGAGCTTTCTCATGTGTTTGCACAATACCCATTATGCTCAGGCATAAGCATGTTGGAGTTCAGCTTTCCAGTGTGGAGGAAAGAGTTCATCTGGATTCAGCTGGAAACAGCTAATTCTGGGTTTAAAACTTTACAGTCCGTAAACTTGAAGGATAAATACGATTAAGTTTGAGGCAGGTGGAAATTCCTGTGAAACAAAAATCTTCAGTAATTCCAGTAGTGGGAATGGTGCCTGGAGGGCAGAAAGAGAGCAGAGGTCCACTTCAGTGTGAAAAGTCCTGCAAGTTATTAAAAAACAAAAAACTCCAAAAAGCAGCCGGTGTGTCGGTTAAACAGCGGCGCTGTGCGATCGGAGTATCCCCCCGTCTGCAGTCAGCTCCACTGATGAGCGGCTACACTGCAGCTCCACTTAGAAAAACACACACACAAAACTCCTCTTAACACACACACACCAGGAGCTCACACACACATGCAGAGTTTTCACAGGAGCTGAAGTGCTCAGAGGGAGAGCAGGCAGGAATAATGGACTTAATTCAAGAAGGGAGAGAAAGAGAGAGAGGGAGGGAGGTAGGGCTTGAAGATAGGAGGGTAAGGTGGGAGGTGAGAGCAGGGGAGTGGAAAGGGGCAGGGACGTGGACGGTCTTGTTCTCAGTGTGTGGCTGTATGTGCTACTGTATATCTGTGCTGGTACCTCGCTCTTCGTTTTGTGATCAGTGGCTTTAATTAACTGCTGTTAATCCTCAACAACACAGCAGCAGAGACTGTACAGACCTGGACTCTAGTCGGTCTTTGAGGCCCCTACACTTTGAGATGGGGACAGTGGAGAAGATGTGGTGAAATGTTTCATTTTTGTTCCTCTATTGAAGTGGTTTTACGTCCATCGACAGCTGAAAATAAAAAGCATGCAAAAAAAATTCTGTGGCCTCAAAACGCGACCTCACCGTGACTGATTTCTACAAGTCAACGGACTGGAATTTGGCACAATAGAGTGTGTTTAAATTAGGAAAAAAAAAGCCCAAATCTTTTTTCAATTTTGCCTTGACATGTAAATTTTAGAGGAAAATTAACTTTTTTTTAATACCCTTTCCTCACCTAAGTGAAGCACGTTTACCTAAATGCCCACTGACGTTTATGCTCCGCTGAACAGATGTTCAAACTAATACATTTTCCACTGAGGTTTGACTGAAGCTCTTTTCATCTCTTTGCACCCTCTTCGTCTGCATTGGTTTAATGGAAAAGTGCCTTAATAAGCATTTTCCTTTTGCCTGCTTTCTATACATTAAAGTAAGAGTTGCATGTGGATGGAAACTTGACTCTTTTCTTTCTTCCTGCATTTTCTATTTTTTAAATTTAGATGATCACGTTATGATTCATGAGACATTCATTGCACAATCTGACCCGCGTCAGAACTGCACAGTCAGACACAGAGTGTGACCAGGATTTATTTATTTATTTAGACCAGTCTCACACAGCGCGACATGTGATGAACCAAGATCACTGTTGCTGCACTGTAGGTGCCCCAAGTTACAGAAATAAGGATTTGAGACCTGACACTTACTGTGACAGACTCATGACCTCGTGACTTTCCACAAAATACTTAAAAAGGCTCTCTGGCACAGAGTAATATTGATGTGTAAAGATAACAGAGCAGTTTGGATAAAAATCACTGCAAACACAAGCAGAAGAGATTTCCAAACAACAACCTCTATGCTGGTGTGGACAACATCAAGGCTGATAAGCTACTGTACGTAGAGTAAGAGAGTAATTGGCATAGATTTACTGCATATAAGGGTTTACATCATCATCTGCACATATCGGAGTTGAAGTACAGGTCAGCCGTTCAACACATCCAGTTTCTAAATGTATATGAAAAGAAAGAGAACACCTAAAATGTTTCTAAACTCCTTTTGTTCCTATGGTTAATGGCAAAGCATTTTTGAGTGCAGTGCCACACACTCACCCATACGGACTTGATGGGTGGTTGTTGAAGTTTGCATAATTTTTCTTTTTCAGAGAACATTTGCTGTGGTTTTAAATACAGTCGGCCCCTTTGATGACAAGTTTTCACAAGGGGGAAGAAAAGAACCAAAGCATCCATTCAACTTGTCAAACAGCTCCTGCAGCATGGTCTGTTCCTCGACTCATCACTGATACAATACGCTCATGTTCCAAAGACTAGTCTGACTCCTTTTCCGCAGATAGTACGGCACTTCCAAGAACCTTTAGAGGAGGATGGAGTTGTGGGGTTTCATCAGTTTTTTTTTTTTTTTTTTTTTTTTGGATGGATCATAACAACGAACTCATCTGTATTATCTATTATCTTAATGACAGTGTGACTCGTAGTCATACTCTGTAGTGTGTGTGTCCATCTCTGTCCTGGTTGTCAGTCTCTCTTAACCCTCATTCCAATGGCAGGTTTGGTGCTGCGCCTGGCAACTCTGGCTCTCACACACACACAGGCCTGCAAACCCACTCTCACTGGGTTAGGGTCCACATACAGAGAGGTCATGGGTCTCACATTAGGGGGTTCATTGCAGTGTGTGTGTGTGTGTGTGCGTGTGTGTGTGTGTATGCGTGTGTGTGTGTGTGTGTGTGTGTGTGTGTGTGTGTGTTTGTGTTATTTGCCAACACTTTTACAGACAATGCACACTTGTCGTCTGTGTTTTAAAGCCTTTCATTACATGGTGATGTGCACAATTTAAAGTGTGTGTGTGTGTGTGTGTGTGTGTGTGCTGAATGTTTTCAGCCTGCTGACTGCCCCCTGCTGACCTGTCTGTCATAAACCAGTCTGATGTCTCTACACGTTGCAGAGTGAGCACTGTGATCCTGACAAAGGCCTTTGTCTCAGCTGAAGCCTCTGTGCTATTGAAGCAGATGAGGGCTCTGTTTCCTAATAGCCTCTTAGTGAATCTTGGTTTTATTACAAGTCAGTGAACCAAAATGATCTTTAGATTGTGGTGGGATCTCCATCAGCCTGGTGTCTCCCATGTTGGGGTAGGGCAGGGGTAATTTGGAGAACAAGCAGGGCAGTGGCCTTCAAGGAACATGGGACAAGAACAGAAAACAAATGATAAAAATGGAAATGTGATATTTATTATATTGTCTTTTCTAATATAAAGTCGTTTTGACAGTGTAGCCTGTGGCAGGTTTATGATACGATGAGTAGTTGAACTATATTTAACAGGTGAATAGCTCAGAATCAAACTTTTCTTTAATGACTCCACATTAACATGGACTATACATAATACATGTGCCATCATACTTTAAAATACAGTGATTATATAATAATATCCCAGAATGCCCAGTCCTAAACCTCAAACAGCAGATGTTTTTTTTTCCTAGTGTTTGTGTGAATTGTGTTAGGTTGATTAGGTTGATGGCCAGAGCTCACTGGTTTTGTAAGAGATTGAAATAATGTTTTTGTTTTCTCTTGTGCAATCAGATAAGCAGGACTACAGAGCTAAGCAGTCTAATTGGTTAAGACTATTTAGTCTATCAAGGCTAATTATTAGTCTATCAAGGCTGACCGATTATTTTCTCAACAGATAGAGGAAAAAGTCCCAAACTACTGGTAACTCTGGTCTTCTCATCCTCCACCCGATTAACACTTTGCTGATTTAACGATGAGGGAACACGTTCGAGTCTCCAAGCTCAGCATATAACTCGAGACAAACCTTCTATGGATGACTGAAACAGACCCAATCATGGGATGATTAACCTGATCATGTACTGAGTCTGTATAATGTACAGTGTCATACATCAACACTACTGTTTATTTCATTACATAAACCTGTGTCTACAGTTCTTATATAGTCCTATGTAGTCCTAGCTACTGTAACTGCTGAATAGAAATACACATTCGGGCCTCAGAATAGGCCTTTCAGACATTTAGAATCAGGTATTCTAACCATGAGAGCATGTTATACTAACATTAATGTAGCAGTAAATAATTTTTGAAGGCAATCTTAAACCAAATACCCAGAATAAAAGGAAAACACTAGTACCTTAAGTTGGAATATCATGCTTCACTGACATTAATGACACTTTGACTCTAAAAACTGCACCTATTAGCACAGTTGCAGAGTATTAGTGTTGGAAGGAAATCCTGAAGCAAAATATTGAATTCAAATGGTCATTTCAGCATCTGAAGTTGCGTTTTGGCTTGTGGCTGTGAAGTTCACGATCTTCCAGCTAAATTTTCTATTTTATGGTGTAGGATTGTAGCTGTGTCCAGCTTTTGAGGCCACCTCCTCCAAAGGATGTCGCCAGTGAATGTTTGGCTCTTCTTGGAAGGAAAACAAGCTGAGTGATGAAGTACAGAGAATTCACCATGACCTCATGAATGTTTGTTTATAAGTTCAGGCTGAGGAAAAAAGGACATTCATTTCTTCAGAGATGCCTCCTCATGGATGAAGACATGGATGAGCCCAAACTGGATGTATGATGTTTGTTGGTATTCACTCCTGATGCACTGATGTTTTTGTTAAAAACATTTACAGTTGATGCAAACACCTGCCATAGTTATTCTTGATTGCTTGATTGCAGAAATCTACACAGGCGCATTGTGTTGTTGCTACACCCCCATTCAGGAATGATATGAAAATCCTGCAAGACAGATGGGGAGTCAAGCAGATTCTTCCAGAGAGGAGCAGTGGATCCAAATAGCTTGTATTCATAGCAGGCCAGCCATAACAGGCGGCGTGACACCTCCCAACACTACAAGTGTTGCATTATAAACATTTGTTGAACAGATGCAGAAATATCCAGGCGTAGATGTCGCTGGTCTAAAATCAGCAGCATGAAAAACTGTGACCGAGACAAACAGGAACCTTTCTTTTTCTCTGTTTGTTTTGTCGACTCTTTGGGTGTTACACGCTGACCCAACATAAAGCAAATGCCAACGCTAAGTGGATCATTAGCATAATTACATCTATGGAGTCTATTCTGCAGCGAATTTGTCCGTTAATAGCAACAATGCGTCAGAAAATGCGTCATGAATTGAAGTCAAAGGATGCTTAGGTCGGGTTGAACAAAAACTATTTGGTGCTTTTGTTGGACTTTCTAGTGAAGGAGCATTTAGGTGGAAGCCAGAATGTGATGTGGTTAGAAATAAAGCAAGAATAAAAAGTATGCTGATGAAGGAAAAATTAAAGGTAAGAACAAGTTGAGAACAGAAAGAGTGGAGACAAGACACTTGCAATCAGATTCATCTGTCTATATCCAGTTGTACTATAGAGTATGTGCCCTGATAAGTCATCCATGACCTGGTCCCATGACCTCTGGACACCACTGGGATTATAGGGGCCCCAGTGCGGAGTGGCAGGAACACAAAAGAGAGTGTTACAGTTGGAGAGAGAGACGTCTTGCTTGGGAACCCTTGGGGCACATAAATCTGTAATCCTCCCCGCTTCACTTTGATGTAATCACACCCAAGTAAAAGGGTGGAGACTGGGGGGTTATTGTGTCAGGAGGCCAGTATGGACAGAGTGGGGGGAACTGACTGTAGTGCCAGGAGGGACGCTCACTCTGACAGGAATGTCGTCACACACCATCTGGCTCCCAGGGGCACCATGTAGACCAGAGAAGACCACCAGGTAATGAAAGGAGGAAAAAAGGAAGCTCCAGGACTTTATGAAACTATTTCTCAGTGTAATGCTGTATGTCTTGATCATGTTGTTGCAAGTCAGTGCACCAGCAAAAACAGACTAATCATTCACTGTTTTTATCAAATTCATACAAAACCTACAGTAAGCAGGTACAGGCTGGTTTTTAACATACTCCTAAGGCCCCTGTAATTCTGAGTTCACTCTAATGAGACTTGTGCTGCCACTTTCATTTCATTTATCATTTATCCTCGCTGATCACAGTGAGGATAAATGAAAGAGGAAAACTATGGAAATCACCTCCTAAAAGACAGAATCTTTAAGTTCCAGCCCACACACAGACAGTTCACTCAAATTTATATTATAGGGTCTGCATATGCATTTGTTCTCACATGCCAGAGTCTCAAAAAGAACGTCTTTATATGAATTTGTGTGGCAGCATAGCAAACATCGCTCCTATGGCAGACAGCGAATTCTTATTTTAGTACTTTGTTAAATAAGATGACATTTGGAAGACTTGTAGTGAAATGTAGGCACATCAGACCAGTATTTGGTGGAACCAATGAAAATGATCAGAGGCTCTGCTACCTGAGATAATGTCTGTACTTGATAGAACAAAGTGGGCGCAGTGGTTTAGTGGATCTGAAGTGTATTTAATGACATGAAATGTATTAGCTGACAGATATTCTTGATTTTAAAGACATTTGGATTTGGAAAGACATTTTTGCTGAAAAGCAATTAGATAAGGCACATAGGGTGCACGTGATAGTGCACATACACACCCACTGTTTCTTTCTCACACACACCCACACTCCGGTGCCGCTGTGCTACCTCATTAAGGCCTGAGATGTGATAGCAGTAAGCAGACCCAACGAAATGATTCCTGATCCTGATGGGCACTGATCCAACCAGACTGGCTGCTCTCAGCACTGGTGTGGATTAAAAACATGCACACGCACACACACACACGTGTAGATGTACGCTCATCCCAATGGGCTGCTGATACACCACATTGTGGCGTTATTAATGTGTGAGTGCACACACACACACACACACACACCCACCCAGGGACAAGTTTGAGAACAGCTCAGCAATGAGATTTCACCAGAACATTAATGGTCCAGAACACACATGCAATTCAAAATGTAAGATTTATGTGGGTAGAATTATCTAAATCTTTAAAAAAAATTAAATCTTCAACAGTGAAAGTAATGTTATGTATAGTGTAAGGGTTTCATCTTTCTAAGAGCTTCAGCTGCTCAAAACTTAGTTGACTAGGCTTAAATGTAAAATGTATAACATTTAGAACCAACTGCTGGCAGAAATGAAGTATTGTATGCATAAATATGTTATCATTGTTGTGTAATACCCGGAAAATACCAATCTTTGCATATTTTTATCTTAGAAAGTGCTTTTTAAATCTATATAGAGAGCGGGTCCACTTTTACGGAGACAGCCATGTTTCTACAGTAGCCCAGAATGGACAAACCAAACCCTGGCTCTAAACAGGCATTTTGAGATAACACCTTATGGCCAACCCCTTACACCTGGAAATATGGAGGTGGATGGGGTTGGTGGAGTGTGATGGGTTCTCAGAAGGTTGCAGTCTGCAGCCTCACCACTAAATCCTTCACCTTTTACATATAGCACCTTTAAAACATGTATCCTTGAGCAGGAACTAATTAAATAAGCTATTGAGCTCTAAAATAACGCCTGTCGGAATGGTACTCAGGTATCCTTTGGGTCTGCTAACAGATCAGAACTTCTGTCTCTACTAAAAACTTCTATTTCAACCAGTGGTAACAGGTCTGAAAATTGACTTGTTTTAGGTACACGCTTGATGTTTCACATGGACATTTTTCAGTTTGAAGTTCTTCCACTTTCAAATGTGGCAAGACAAAACATCAGAGATTTATCAGACTGGTGGGAAGAAATTGATAGCTTTGTTGGATTCCTTGTATGCAACACACTATCTGCAAAACCTTTGAGTAAACACTCTCAGACCATGTAAACCCTCACTTACCATCACTTTCCCAAAGTAAGGCATGCAAAAAATGCAGCTGCTCGCTTCTTTTCCAGAGAACAACATGCAGACACCCAGCAAAAACCCAGCACAGCCTGTGATCTGTACTAATACAGCTGATTACACAAGTGGCTGAAGTACTTTGAGTTTTGCCAAATTGTGATTTCACTTTTACATTTAGGCCAAAAACACCACTCAAATATATTTGTTCAAATGTACAACCAAGCTGAACATTACTCTACCAGCAGTTCACTGCAATGGTGGGTATGAACTCTACTGGAAGGTTTCTGGTGGTTATGAACACCAAACAGGACTCAGTATCAGTATCTTTAACCAATTCGGCTACAGCATGTTCACCATGCAGGCAAAACTACAATGTCACTGCCTACAGTTCACAGTGAAAAGCAAGTCATAATGCAGAATTGGCTCTCAGAGAGGAAAGTTTAACATTTTTAGGATTTCAGTGCGTTTAAAAATTAAAGATCTTGTACAAATCCTGATTGGAGAACAAAGGCTTTTTTCAGTACTAAGCTGAAGGGCAAAGCTATTGAAGAACAATTGGGTTCACATTTATTCCAGACACACACACACACACACACACACACACACACACACACACACACACACACACACCAGCAGAGGAGATGACACAGGGTGTGATTTTAGGTTTCTAAAGAAATATGGGAAATCACCTTGTCATCACGGAGGCAACAGCTGTCAATTACAAAGCCCCAAAATCACAGAGCCCAAACACACAGTACCACACACTAAAAACATAAAAACATCTCAAATAAAACCTGGAATTTATATATGTTCTTGAAGAAATATGCAACAGCTTTTATTTTCATCTGATGCCAAATTTAGCTAAAGATAGAAAAACCTGTTCTGCCTTAGAAAAAGAACATCAGCTCAAGATGTTCCAGCTGGCTGACAGGTGGCATCTTTAGGGCGTCACACAGGCCTCTGGAGTGCCGCTAAAAATCTTAAAGAGTAAAGTGAGTATTTAATCTTTGTCTTCCCCTGATTATGAAGAAGTCAAACGTTTGCTGCCCCACTGGTAGTTGCATGTATTTCAGGACCAAAATTTATGGAAAATATTGTATTGAGCCTGTTCCCAGCAGAACTTTATAGTATTTTTCTATTTATGATGATAAATTGGGTCAGATATGCAAGTTAGCCTAGAAATATAATTAAATAATTTCTACAGTGTCTTGTCTTCCTCCATACATCCTGTTTGAGGTTACAGGTAGTCGGCCAAGTGGAGAAAGATTAGAGTGTTGTAAGTAATAGGCCGTCCTGACCAAACAAACTGTCATTTCCTTCTGTTTTGGCTCAGCTCTTTTTCTTTTTTCCACCCCTCCTTTCCTTCCCTCCTTCCATTCCTCCCCTCTTTTTGGAGCCAACGTGTCAAGGGGAAAAAACAAAGCTGTTTAAACTCTGACAGCATGAAAGGCTGGATGGAGAAAAGTACCGATAGAAGGGTGAGAGGCTCAGAGACTGAAAGGAAACGTTAGGTGTGGAGATGGAAAATAGCAGGAAAGTTCAATAGCATATTTATGTAAAATTCAAAATCACTTAAATCAATCATTTAAATTTCAGTGACCAAATCTTAAAAATCTGGGTGTAGGCTACTGTGGTGGTCAGCTGTCTGCAGGAAAAACTGTAAATAATGAAAGTCCAGTTATGAGTGGAACTTATATTTTTAATTTTTATCTCAGCAAACAGTTATAGATCCCATGAAAAAAAGTCCTACTTCCCAAAGATTGGTGCATCTTTTATGGGTTCAAAAACCAAAAAGTCCAGCCAATAAAATAATTCTATTCTATTCTATCTATTCTGTTAGGGGACTTTACAGGAAACTGCTTTCACAGTGACCTTTAAGAAATCCAAATGTTACATTACTGAATATCTTTCCACAAACTTGACAGGGCTGTAATAATAAGTCCTAATCTGTAGCGGGAACTTGTTTTGGCTATTTCCACTTAGCTCTTGAGTCTGCTGAATTAGGTCAAATATGCACAATGTGTGCCGCATGAGAGCACCTTTGTTGCATCTCCAAATTATAAAGCAGCATCTTGAATGGACCTGAATGTGAGAAAGAACAAATAAGTGAATAAGGCTGTGGTCCAGTGGGGCGAAGATACACAGGAGGACAGCAGTGATACATAATGCTAATAAAAAGCCAATTCTGATCTTCACGTACAGTACGTCTGCACAAGGATGGGACATATTCAGCCTAAAAGACAGCACATGCATATTTACCGTCAGTGACGGGATGGATCAGGCTGTTTTTGCTTTTAGCTCCTAAAAAAGATTAATTACACAGTTGTTATGACTTAAGCGTGGTGCCTCGGTTCACTCTCTACAGTGTAAACATGTGGAACTTGTAGGCCACTGTTCTCTATTATCTGTTCCATCTCCCAGAACTTGTTCAGAACGTTCTCTTCTTCCAGCAGCCTCGATGAAAGTGTACATGGAAAGTACAAGATCTTCTTTTTTAGTGACGTCCTTCTAAAATGTTCTGTTAGAAGACAAAAGCAAAGAATGAAATACTAATAGAGCTTACTGTGAAAAGTTTGAACCTTTCAATTGTTGTTTCCAAATAAATTTAATTCCCCTTTATTTATTTAAAATCTCTCTGTAATCTGTGAAGCACTGCAAAGATACTTTCTCCACCCCCGCTCAGAGCAACACCTGGTTTCAGCCACAGCCTGTGATCAATCAAGTGGCCTTCCAGCAGCGCTGATATGCCTCATATGGCAGATAAAGAGGCACGTAGTCCCCTTTTCTGTGTAAATGAAACCGCAAGGACATTTATTCCAAGACGCTGCAGCCAGCTTGGCTAACACGGCAACTCCTGAACACATTTAGATACAAAGCCTGCTAACTGTGACCACAGCACACCCTCTCCAACAACAGTATAGTTCTTCTCCTCATGTGTTATTACTTAAATATGAATTGCCATCTTGCCTGAATCACTTTAAATATCTCCCCCAAAATGAGGCAAACAATTTGACTGAAATAACGACAGATAGACAGGATGACGTGGAAAAGAGCACAGACGTGTGGGGGTGTTGAGAGGACAAGGGTGTAAAGTGGTTTTAGGGTAAGAATAAGGTCATCAACTAAATTTAGTCATAAAGAGACTTTACAAGTATAAAAGTAGATCCTGTGTGTGTGTGTGTGTGTGTGTGTGTGTGTGTGTGTGTGTGTGTGTGTGTGTGTACTTGATTGATCACGTTGTGGGGACCCACATCGGTCGGAGGACAAAAAGGTCTCAACAAGGTTCCTTATCATTTGAGGTCGAGACTCAGTTGGTTTGGTTAAAAATAATGTGTGTTTGGAAATGAATGTGAGGTTTAATTTTTGGAAAAGAAATGGCTTTATAAACAGTTAATGTTTTGCTTTGCTAGTGATCAGAAAAGTTGTTAGATGCTTTTTTTTTTTTTTAGCCACTTGGGGCAGCAGCAACTTACTGTAAGCTAAACCCTTGAGTTAATTGCTGCCAGGTTTAAGTTGAATGTTAACTCTGTTACTTCTGAAGGGTGTAGGTTACTATGTTCACTATTCTTACCTGGCTTATGATTTTTATATCATTAAAATAATCTCACACTGCATTTCAATGTAGATATGACAAAGTTAGTATTCTAAGATGTAGGTTAAAATAGTTTTATAAAATAAAAGCTTATAGTACATTTTAGGGTAGTAGCAAAATGAAGTGGTCACTTGTTAAAGTAATTTTCCTCATTCTGTCTGCGTGTGTGCAGCTGACTGACTCAGTATAAAACTAAGCTGAGGCCTGTGACTCGTTTCATGCATCTGTTGATCATTAGTGGGATTCTCCCTGTGATACTTTTTCTCTTTGTCCCGCTTTCTGTCTTGCTACTCATCCCTCGGTTTGCTTCTTTGCTCTTTCTCAACACATCCCCCTTTGGCATCTGCTCTCTTCATTTATTTCTTTTCTATCACGTATAATATGTGATGTCACAGTTAAATATTTTCTCTTTTCTTGACTTTTTTTTCCTATTTGTTCTTACTTCTTAATTTTTCCTTTCATGATGTCCAAAACCTCAGTCTGCTGTGATGAATTTTAAGGATTTAACTAAAGTAATTAGGGTAAACTGCACCAAAGAAAATTTTTAATACAGGTTTCTAACAATTTTTTGAGTGACCCCCTACCTGACATAAGTGCAGTAACACAGAGAGATTGAAACGTGACGCACAGGATGATTTTATAATTTCCCATTTCACTTTGACGATAAATAATTATAAATTGAGTGTGTGTGTGTGTGTGTGTGTGTGTGTGTGTGTGTGTGTGTGTGTGTGTGTGTTTGTCAGCACCTCTGGTCACTGGAGTTTCCATTGACCAGAGGTGTTCGTGCATATTGTATGCTTGCGCTTGTCTGCCTATGTGCGTTGCATGCAACCTCACATAACCCTTGCATGGGCTGACTTGAGCGTATTAGAATACTCAAAGAACATTGCATGTGGTTTACCAAAGCTTGGTCAGAGCATTTGAAAGAAAAATTGTGAATTTTGAATACAGAAGTAAGAAGCCAACATGCTGTACATGTTACCACAAAGTTTTCATGTAAACCAAAGACGTGCTGCATGCTTGTTTTGCTTGCTCAGGTCTTTGTTTAATGTTTTTTTTGCCGTGAAGTTGTTCATTTGGACCATTATTTCTAGTTTTATGGATGTTATGGTTTTACATTGAATCTTCCAGTAGAAACAAGTGGTTTGGCTGATAGATTAGCCTATAAAAAGTTAGAAAGTATGCTAGCATGGTAGCGTGTTGTTGTTTTTCCCATTCTTTTTTGCAACCCACAAGTGTAACAAAAGCAACACACAATGGGGTTAATTACCATTCTAAAGCTGATGCATGATAGGAGATGTCTGATGAGGCCCCCACAGTGAACCCTACTGCAGGTCGGCCTGGGGAGCCACACAAGAGCAAACTGCTTGTCTTGCCATGTGTTTGAGGACTGTAAAATAGGTGGTGCCTTTCAACATTGTAAATATGTGGTCAGGACTTCACCAAGGGCTGGTTAGAGGAAAAGATGAGGGAGCAAACTTGTGAATAAGTTATACACTGGTCAGGGAAGCCACACAAACACACACACACACACACATGCAGAGTTTGGCAGCATCCCACAACCACAAAAGCATGATGCCATTTGAAGGAGCTCTGAAAGATACTGCCTCACTTTTTTCATTTCTTCCTGCTCTTTTTTGTTGTTTTTCCTCCTAAACGTCTTCTTTTAATTAGGTTTTATCTTCTTTTGACTCTTTGTCATGAATTATTCATTTTCCTTCCACTTTGTCCTTCCCATTTTTTTCTTTGCTCTCACTTTCACCTTCATCTTCCTCCCTTCCACGTTTTTCTGTCCTGACTTGATCAGCTTTCCGTACTTCATGACCATTGTCCCTTCCATCTAAATTCTTTTCCACTAAAAGAGATAATCAAGTAAAGAGAAATAAAATAACCCTGAATTAACTGCAAAGGCAGCCCGGTACCCATTGCGGATAATTATTTTAGTCTTTCTCATTGGCATGGATTTCCCCTATACTGTAGCATTCGGCCCGCACATCCACTTGATCCCTCAGATGGGAAACACATCAGAGACACCATTAGATCTGCAGATACTGACAACCAGTTCTATCTGCTCTCTGGCTAAAGCTGCGTAAACTCGCCACACCTGCAATATCAACACAAGATGGAAAGATCCCACAGTAATTCAACTCAAATAAGTCTCTGATTTGGAGTCATCCTCATTAGTTAGATTTTGACTGATAGTGCATTTAAACAGCTACAAGTAAATCAGGTCAAATTAAAAGATATGGATAGTCATATGGAGAACATTTGAAGGCAAAACTGAACCCATATGGGTGAACAGTCAGCAGATAGAGCACGAAAGAGCTAAGATGTATTATATAGTAGTTGGGATTTAGACATTTGTCTTTTTTATAGGCCTATTCATTATATGTGTCTATATTTTCTCTATTTTCCTTTTATTATTTACAGGCCCAAAACACACAATGACACACATCCAGGTAACACTCAGGTGGCTCTTCTGATGCTGCACTTTGTTTTTTTTTGTCATTTTAACAAGGGATCAAGTGTGAAAAGAGTTGAGGGCCTTTCTGCTGGTACCTTTTCTTAACACCTCTCTAAGTCTTGCTTCATTAATCCAGACAGTATCTCACATGGCCAGACGTCTTATCAGCTGAGAAATTTGGATACAGTTAATCAAAAACTTGACAGGTTTGAGGAAATCCTCTAGCAGCCTTTCAAATAACTTTGAATACGCAATCTCTTGAACCTGACTGGAAACAGGTGTCATTCTTTGATGAAAATATAAAGCACCATTCTTTTCTGTTTGATCATCATAAGACGTCTGTGAGTTTTGAGACGCTCCTGGAAAAGACAAGTCCATATGTTATTGCAGCCAACAGAAACGTTAGTTAGGCAACGTCTAGTGACCTTAGTAACTGTGGCATGAGCACAGGAGGAGGTCAGGTGATGTATTTTAATGCATGACTTTCCCACAGGAGACTGGTGTTTGTTCCACAACCATAACTGGGCATTTATTATTATAAACAGTATGGAAAACATCATTTTAACCCGAATCAAATCCTTTTCTAAACTTAACCAAGTAGTTTTTTGTGTCGAAAGGTCACAAAACCTTGATGGCGATTGTAACAGTGTTGATGAAGTCATTATTTATTTAGTGTTGCTGTATTGTAATGTTCGTAAAACTCTTGGAGTGCCAGGGTCATGGCACAAATTATGAATGAAGTCAAGCTTCTCTGAATCTTACACAACCTGTACGTGAGTCTGAGTGTTTGCCTCTATGCCCTGTGGGAACAGAAAAAGCAGTATAGATAATGGATAGATGCCTTGCACTGTCTGATGGGGGTTATAAAGGAGCTACTACTACTCCTCACTGTAGGCCAGATGAAAGAAGACAACTAAGCTGGGGAAGAGGAGAGAGAGGGAAGAGGGGCAGAAACCAGAGGGGCACAGTAGCTAAAGAAAGAAGAATATTTCCTGCTCATAAATGAATTCATTTCTTCTTTTTCTTCCCTCCTTCCAATACTTCTCACTCTTCTGCCATCCTGCTACTCTCAGGCTGCCAGATACCACTGTCCCACTTGGAGCATCACATAATTACATTAGTTTGGGTAATGATCTGTGACATTTTACTCTATAAAATATCTGGATTTCTACTTTCATTCTGTAACTGTAATTGAATCAGATGTTTTTTAGAGACGTCCATAAATTCCCACACCAAATTCTAGTTTCTTTTTTGTTCCTAGACTCGCTAACACCAGTCGAGTATTTAGCCCAAACACAGATAGGAAAGACTCCAACATGACTCAGTATGGCTGAACGGTTCTGTCATCTTTACACACACACACACTGATCAAACTAGTCACACACATGTTTCTCTCAGAGCTCTACCTGAGTAGTTCACAAAAAACAACTCAAAGGCCCAAAGCTTTTGTCTGTCTGTTTCACTTGGGGCTATTAAATGCATGTTAGGATCTATTCATTCTATTTATTTATATAATTATTTATTTATTCTTTACTGTTCTTTCTCATTCACCTGTGCATATTTGTAGAAAGGTGCATTCACCTCCTTGAGTATCCCTGAAACATTAACCATAATCACTACGTTGATAAACCAGACACTTACCTTATAATTTTAATTTGGACCTAAAGGTTAAAGTTTTTTTTTATTTTCTAATATTTTTTCACCCATTTAAATTACAGAAACTCTCCTAAAAGGTAACTGACGAAAAGAAAAGAAAAAAAATAGAAAACATGTTCTATACTCATTATAATTTAAAGGTTCTTGACCTACTTTGTGTGCAGTTTCTCTAATCATCCTAAAATGTTAGAACAGATAATGCACCAATAGCTCTTGAAAAGTAAATCTCACTTCCCCAAGAAAAATCTATATCTACTTGTGTATACACAAATCCTGCGCCCGAATACTTGTACAAGTACGAGAACACACACTCACACAGATCCCTCAGTAGAGTCTGGTTCTCAGGCAGGCAGAGCTCACTGCTCCCCTCCCTGCCTAATGAATTAACACAGTTAACGAGTTCATGCTTAACAAATTCAGCCTGAACACTGCCACTAATTGGCCGTGCCAAACTGCATGTGTCCCATGCTAATTGGCTCTTTGATTGGGACTTCATAGAGTTAATTAGTCAATTTACCACTTCAGTCTGCCAGAAGGTTCTCACTGCTCATGTTCCTGATTTTGGGTGAAAGAAAAATTCACAAATATTTAACTGTTTATCTGCAAGTCTCGAGCTGCAAAGAAGGTTAAAAAATACATAGGTTCTATACTGAAGCCAAATGGGACAGCTAGACGCTAAAATAGCCCAACTGTCCTGTTGCTGCCCATGAGGAATGCTAACAATGAGCTGCAAGCCTTTAGGCAAACTGTAGGCCAGTGTTAGATATTTGTGGCCATGTGTCACAGTCCAGAAACACACTATCCCATTGACAACAACCACACCTCTGTTAGGAATTACTTTGATATTTCTCTCCATGTGTCTGTCTAATTTCTGCTGCTCTTTTTTTCTGTAGTGACAAAAATGAAATTATTATATGGACAAGATGTAAAGTAAATGTGTGTGTTTTCCTTCTTACAAAACTTTGAACCTTTTTTTTCACTTTTGATTTAACTTATATCATCAAAGTTTTCACAAAATAAAACGTGGACGGGTTCGGTCCAGTTAATTTTATTTTCACATGCATTAGTTTCTTGCGTGAAAACAACATCAACAACACAACCACAGTGCTAAGTTCACTACAGCATAAAGATGTAATTGCATTAACATGGATCAACAGTTTGAGATTTGAAGAAGCCTTTAAGAAGATGACAGATGGGACTGGTTATAAATCAAAGGGAGCTTTGGTTTTCTCCATTTCCTAAAGTGACAACATGTCTAGAGTATTGTCGTCGTCTGAGAGGAGTGTGGTGAATTAGGAGGAAATACACAACCAAGTTCACTTTCCAGGCAGTAAGGGGGATGCTATAACCATCTGGTAGTGTGCAGCAAGGCCATAATTACACCTTTGGAGCATTTAATGAATTTAACTGGAGCCTATTGTGTATGTTCACTAGAGGGTGTCGCTAAAATAGTTCAAGCTATTTTGGTCTGAATGCATTTATTCTGCATTCCTGAAACCTGTACCTGTAAATGGCCTCACTGCAGCTCACCGTCCTCTCACGTGAACTACAGTAGTACAGTATCTAATCCAGGGGTGCAAGCTGGGATTTGAGACCACTTAGGAAGATGACAGATGGGATTGCTAACAAATCCCCTTATCCTCAGATCACTTAATTTCCGTAAGTGTCAACATGCCTGAGTCACGGTGAGGGACAAGAGGTTAGAGCAAAGCATTGAATTGACGCAGGAATTTTGTGAATTAGACAAAAACATGCAACTTTCTATGCCTCATCTGTCAGAGGTGCACACTGGAAAATCCACACTGCAGCGCAACATCATTGAAATTCACACAGTGTGTATGCTGACAGCAGCTTGGGAATACGAGTGCAGATGAGCATGTGTTTAAAGATAAAGTCATCTTAGTCATTTACCCTGAAGGGATCTGAAATCCCCTGCCAGGTAAACGCAGTTCTTGCACGTACGCACACACTAAAGCAAGATGCATATTAAGAGTCACTGAGCAACACAAGACACACTCCAAGGGAGGTAAACAGCAAGAGGGCAATAAGCTTCGGTGTATGTGGTGCTGTCATAGTGAGAGGATTCACACACACGCTCACACATATACACACTGAGGAAGGGATACTGGGTGTCACATGTTCTATCTCTGCCTGTCTGAAGTAGTACAAATGCTCACTCTACGGTTCTACTGTAGAACAACATAACCAGAGTGTGAGGCACAGAGTCAGATCATGAAATGAACCTGCAGTTTAATTGGCCAAGAGAAGAGAATAGCGTGAACATGTGAATGAGAGAGGGAACCATGGCGGGGGAGGGAGAGAGAGAGGGGAGAGAGAGAGAGAGAGAGCACCAACAGTGATGTGTATGGGAGTTTTTCATTGGAGAAAGAATGCACTCAGGAATTCTTTTAATTGTCCAAACGCCGACTCGGTGTTCAGCCCACTCACTCATCCTGGGCCTCACACACACACACACACACACACACACACACACTGTAGATACATACACATACTGGCTGTTCTGTCTGCACAACACTCCACTGCCAACCTCCAGAAGACGCCATCTCTCATTTTGAGGCTCTTTTAGGTCTAGTCTAGTTCGACTGATTCATGTACAGCAGACTCCTCATAAAACGCAAAAAGACAACAGAAATGTGCCTTCATTTTTGGTTTCGTGCCTACTGTTATTTTTACAGTATACGAGGTACAGTCACTGCTGAGTGGTGACTTCTCTAACATTTAGTTCTTCCTGTACTTTACCCAGGTCTCCCTCTGCATCCTCCTTAAAACTGCCCTTGGGGTAGGAGTCACTGTGTCCAGGTGTGTGTATCTGAGTGTGTGTGCTATGTATAGAGTTACCCTCAGGCCCCTGAGTACAGCTGTTTCAGAGCTGGTTAAATCAATGAAATGCAACACTGACAGTTAGCTGACAATTTCTGTTGACACACTGACATTATACACTCAGCTTATTGCTGTGCAGGACACACAGGTTTAACACAGGTGTCAGCTGAGCTTTACCTTTTTAAGATACGTACAGAAATTAAAAAAGAAAATGAAGTGAAAGTCAAGTGAACACACTCACACACACTCACACACACACACACTCACACACACTCACACACACTCACACAACTATTAATACAGACAGAGGCGACAGTCAGAAACCTGACATCAGATGTCACCTTGTGATGTCTTCCTGTCCTGTGTGTGTGTCTTTTTTCTGCTCCTCCTCCCCTCACTCTCTCTTGCTTTAGTTCCAGTTTCAAAAGAGGAAATTACTTTATTCATACACAGGACACAGTAGCAACAAACCATCAGTCATGCCCTGCTGTGCTGCTTTTTCCCTCCCCTCTCCAAACCTCTGCTGCCTCCAATAATGAGGCTGCTGCTGCTGTCTGGCATCGCTCACCAACAGCAGCTGACGAGGAATGAAGAGAATTTGTTTTTTTTAAAGCGAAGAAGAGCGATAACCCAAACAAAGCAAGGGCATCCAGAGGAGAAAGTGATGTTTAGAGTTTTACTGTTGAACCAGCTGCACTTTTCTATCAGTTCTTTGCATCTTACCGTCTCCCACTCTCCTCCTCCTCCTCCTCCTCCTCCTCTCCACATCTCCTTCTATTCTTGCCTCTCCTTGTCTCTTCTTTCTGTCCTTCTGTCTTGTCTTTTCCCCTCCTCTTACTTGTTCTTGGCACTTTTATTATTTATCATCTGTCAACCATAGAACGGAAAACCTTGTCATGCCAACCGTCTGACGTAGAAACACACACACATGCACACACACTAGCAGATGCCTTGGCAAAACCACATACTTCCAAATGCTGACGCATGCAGACCCGACCCATATGCACAGGGTTCCAGATACATGTATACATGAATGCACCAAACACACACACACACACACACACACACACACACACACACACACACACACTGATGTTTCTGATGTACATTAGCTAATGTGGAAAGACGGCTGGGCTGAATTACCACTACACCTAATGACTATTTCATGTTAGGATGAGAAGAGGAGCAGAGAGGACGAGAGGCCAGAAACTGAATACGGGGTTGGATTTGGCAGATTTGACTCTCGCTGCTTCCTTTCCCTTTTGTCCTTCTCTTTTTTCTTCTCACGTGTCACAGTTTATAGATGGAGACAGGATAGATGGGGTGACAGGCTTGAGGGTGTCACTGCTCATTGACGTTCCCAAACCAGTCTTAAGTCGAGGTTTATACTGCAGAGGTTTAGATTACTAACCTTTTCAAAAGGTTTACGACAAAGTTTTGCTACAGCATCAACAGCAAGTTCCAAAATAGAAACATGATTGACCCACTTCCAGCTAAATTCTTCAGAATGAAATATCTTTTTAAGCATCACCTTAAAGCTTTGCTGTGTCATCACTGAGTCAGAGTCTTGAAACAGTTCTTGGCGACATGATGATGTATTTCAGACACGCCCCTTTTCTAAATTAAAATGAATAGAACATAACCCTCGCACCACTGATTGGAGCTGCTCAATAGAAGGAACATTAATCAGTAGGCAGATGCATTTTGGCAATAAAGCCTTTTTAACGTGTAATTTCAAGCTCAATTTAACCTGCTGACAGTGTTGCAGAGATGCACGGACAACTTTTCAGAGTCTTTACAGTGTCTCAGAGTTCACATAGACAGTGCATGACAGGACCTGACCTACAGTGCACCAAGAGATCATAACACGCAGCATGGGATGGAGGTGGCTTCACTTTACACCCTCGGTTCACTGGCTTTCAGAGAGGTCTCGCTTATTTGACTTATAATTGTGTGAAACCTTTATTTTTAGGAAGTGAGCATCAGCCTGTCAGAGTGAAGCTAAAACCTGCTGTTAACCCTCTGCCATGCAGCACCTCTGTGTGTGCGTGTGTGTGCGTGTGTGTGTGTGTGTGTGTGTGTGTGTCACGATCCACAAATTATTTGACGCTCAGTTTTAGAATTTGATTGAATTGAATGTTGCAAAAAGTAAGTGAAATAAGTAATTTTTAAAGTAGCTGCAAAATCCAAATTTTGGTAAAAGTGCACAGGTTGAGCAGAGATGCTGTCGTCTCGTCTTATTAACAAAAGCACTGATTTTATTGGTTCAGCTTTGAGGTTTCTGGCAGTTGAAATAGTTTTGTGTGCAAGCATCGCCAGGTTTAGCTGTAAGTTTTTACATTTTGTGTAGAGTAAAGTTGTGTGTCGGTGAAACCAGCTGTTTTCCAGCGTGTCACAGCCTGCTTTTTTTCTGTTCTCCATTTACTTTTGGGGCACACAGACTGAACTCCCTGCGCAATGCTGGTCAGTCATTATGTCTCTGACTATTATCTATCACCATTACTGTCACAGCAGAGACGGAGCCACACATTCACAGAAAAGAGTACACACTCAAACCCAGTGAAAACCTCACAACACCAAATACAGATGCTTTTCAGGGATGAAGACAACAGTTTTTTCTCTGAAGACATTTGAGGGAATGTTACATATTGAAGTATTGTCTTTAACCAGTAAACACAAGACAGGTTTTTGCATGGATACCACATCTTAAATAGCCACTTGCACAGAAAACAGATACACGGATATTGATCACACACTGAACTCATTACAAGATGTGTGTGCAAGAATTTAAGAGGAAAAGGGAGATAAAGCAGTGAATGAAGGAAACAAGGTATAAAGGGAGGAAGACGGGTGTGTTCTGTTGCCTACAGGCAAATACCATCACCAGCCACTGACCTTTGAGTCTGGGGTTAGGATTTAAGATGTTTAGGAACGGAGACAGAGAAGAAACTAACCATGGAGGATAAAATCATCAGTTTTTTCTGAGATCAGTTCTCTAATGGCACAGCTCTATTTTCATTACACTGTAGAAATGGTAAATAAATGTATGATCAGTGGCAACCTGCAACCATATTTCTCTGCATTGCAAAACTATTCCTTCTGTTTCTCCTCCATCCTCTAGCAGCTCATTTTCTTCCATTCTCCTCTGATTGCTCTTCCCTGCTACTCGTCTTTGCACGACTGTTGGCCGTCGCATTTGGCATGCAGGTAATCGGTCAGACGTATTTCCCCCGGTACAGAAAAATCCATAATAACATGGGCAGTTTATCTGTAGGTACAGTCAAATGCATATATCTGGTAGGCAGGGACACACTCGACTTCTTTAATCAACAGGAGAATTCACATTTAGCAGTCATTAAAAGACAAGCACACACAAACACACACATCCATGCTTAATAAGGGGGGCAGTGAGCAGTATATAAGCATATGGGGTGTGAAGCATGAAAGACTTGGTTGTTTGAAGGCCCCTCACCCACACATAAGACACTAGCCAATTCATTTTTCCAGTTCATAGTCGACGGTTACACTAATGACTGTCAGCTCTGTACTGAGGATGGTGACTTTTTACTCTTGACTGTGAAAACAAGTATGAAATTCTAACGAATGTGTGTTTATTTCATCACCATTTATTTGAGAGTGGTGATGGCGTTTCCAGATAATTATAGCAAGATAAGGTATGACAGGGAGAGAAAAGCTTTGTGACAAATATGTCCGATGGGACAGAGCACAGCCACGTTTTTTTTTAATATACTGGAATATGCTCCTGCATCTGATAAATGACATCCAGCGGGTGATTCAACTGTGTTTTTGTAGCTTACTTTAACTCAGGTTGGTTGTAAATTAGAGTCTAATGCTTTTCTGAAAAATATATTTTCGTTTAAGAGTTTTCACAGATTTAACAATTTAGAGTAGATGTGAAACTCGTGTGTACTGTGAAAGAAAGTAGGGTTAGGGTTAGGAACATTACGTTTGTGGTGCGCAGAAAAAAAAAATCTCTTGTATCTCATTCAGCCATCGTTTTATTGCTATTACTCCATTTATCTGAGTCCAAATCGCCGTGGAAAACGACTAAGCAACGTTTCCTAGACTCATCAGGCAGAGCCTCTAGTTCCTCCTGGGGGATCCCAAGATGTTCCCAGGGAGGATGGGATGAAAAGTCTTATTTTATGGGTTTGATTTGGGATTGCACAAGAATACATCTACAGGGGAGGAGTCCTAATCAGATGTTAAACTGTCTCAGTGGTCTCCTATGAGGGAAAACGTTTAGTACAGATGGAGAAGCTCCTATCGAGTGTCCTTAAAGGCATCAGACGTGCTGGTCAGTCGACCTGTGAGATGATGGATCCAACAGTTCCTGCAACTTTCACAAGCCATATTCATATTCTTGCTATAACCTCCTTTATATTGTGTTTGGTGATAGTAGGCAATTTTTTTTCCCAATTTTGTTCCTTAAACTTCCAAAAACTTTCTACCTTTAATAGTCAAAAGGCGAATGCATCTGTTTTTTACTATACCTGTGAAATTTTTAACGTTAAATCTACTTCTCCTGTGTGAGTGTAGAAATCTGCATAACTCAGCCCAAGCAGCTCTCACTTATTTAGAATCAGGGATGGATTTTCTCTTCTACAAATATGAAGAACAGGCCTGAAGTCTTTCCACATACTGTATTGTAGGTAACAACTCTCTACGTGTCAAATGCTTTTTCCACAAGACCAGGCGACCCCAGGCCTTCAGCTAAAACACTTTATCTCTCCATCTGAAAATGTCATTTTACCAACAGCCACGGCTACTGCTACATACCAAACATGCTTCCTGCAGAGGATCTGTCAGGTTGCCTAGCTTGTGCTTTGCTGCTCTGTGTGTGTGTGTGTGTGTGTGTGTGTGTGTGTGTGTGTGTGTGTGTGTGTGTGTGTGTGTGTGTGTGTGTGTGTGTGTGTGTGAAATTTCAGTCACCTCGTCATAAAACTCCTCCTTGGGTTAGAACTCTTGAGCTTCATTTCACCTCTGTTGTAGAGACAATAACACACATCTTAAATGTTTTTTTAGAGATACAACACACATCTATTAAGGTTCACAAAAATACGTTTATCTTGTTTGATGTGGTGCAAAATCTCAAATTCCCAATCAGAGATTTATTATTTTTTATTATTTCCCCTGATTCTGAAGTTTGATTCAATCAATAACAAAAAATGTCTTTGTTCTCTGTCTGTCTGCTTGTAACTGGGATGATGCTCAGTTTAAAGACACACACACACACACACACACACACACACACACACACACTGAGACACACCCATGGTAGTCCCCAGGTGCAGTTTGTGAAGATGGAGGCTCTCTGAAGGTGAACCCCATGGTGAGCAAAAGCAGGGTGCTGTGCTCTGCGCCTGTGTGTGTGTGTGTGTGTGTGTGTGTGTGTGTGTGCGTGTCCTTTCATGTATTCAGTTGTCTATAAATGTCTGTATGTTGGGGCTGACAGTCATATAGTCAGGCAGTCACAAAAACGATACCTAGACCCGAACAGCATAAAATACTTGCTTTATAAGTGTCATTTCTCTGCCTTAACTGTAAAAAAAAAAAAAAAAAAAGCTAAATTAAACTAAAAACAAACCAATAAGGGGATAAGATTGATAGCGATTGAGGGCTTGGAGAGAGAGGGGGTTGAAGGCTAGAGGGATGTAGCTTTTATCTGGAGGAGGGGAAGCCAAATTAGAAATATGGCATGATCCCCCCCCTCCTGGGACTGAGTCAATTAGCCTGCCTGGAGGAGCTGCCAGGAGGCTGGGGTTGGGGGATGGTGTCAGTAAAGAGGGTGGTGGTGGTGGTGCTGGGGTGACTGGATGAGACAGGAGAGGCCAATGGTGTAGGGAAAATGGTTTAATGGGATGGTGGATGTGTGTTTGGGGACGACTGGCTGATATAGACATGACTGAAACCTGTGCAACATAAAGGCCTGCTGTGCATTCCACAGGAGAAAAGGGGAAATGCTGTAGGTGGTTAATCCCTGCTCAGAGAAATACGTAGGAGTTACCACTCCAGCACAGTTCAGATGTACCAGTGTGCCTTGGCTTTCATAAAATAAAAGTGTTTTTTCACTTGGACTTTAGACAGGAATTAAGTAAAAACAATTTAAATAATAAACTTTTCACTTAAGATGAATGATACTGATCACACTCTTGGTAGTTTGATGTCCACATGTTAAAGTGGGAAGATGCTCACTGCTGAATTGCTCCCAATAATCAGACCATCATCTTGCATGGTACAGTAGCTCCTTGCCATCAATGTGTGTGTGTGTGTGAATGGGTGAATGAGAGGCAAATTATAAAGCGCTCCAGCTTAAAGCACTATTTAAATGCATTCCATTTACCATTCAAATACCAACTAGTTAATCACAAAACAGGTAAATCATTGAAGGATTTAATAAAGACAGCTGCAGTATTTAACAGAATAGATGTGCAGCACAGAGGATGTGAGAGGGTTAGAGCAGATCGACCATTACTGCTGCCAATATCTACTGTCAACACAGGCTGACGTCTGACAAAACTAATGCAGTATAACTAATGAAAATCAATTTGAAAAAATAAAATAGCCACTGTGCTGAAACAGACCCTTGCAATAAATATCAAATCTGAATGTTTCTACTTTCTATTTTAGTAACTTTCCATTTCCGACCCTGAGCAGTTGCAGAACAGCAGTAAGCAGGATTACAGGTGGTGAGGAGGAGGAAGGCTAAGGGGAGGAAATGGAGGGGGCACATGTGGGAGAGGAAAGGAAATGGATAAATTGAGGCTGGGGAGTGAGAACCAGTGGAGGTGAAGGTTATTAAGGAAGTAAAATGAAGAAAACAGTAACACACAGAAAACAAACTGACAATAATTCACTCTCTTTAAAGTCCTGACATCAGGACAGGTTGCAATGTTAAACATAACTCTGGTGGATGCTCTCCAGTGGTCTTGTCATTAGAGCAGGTTGGCCCCAGCCTGACAGAGATTGAGGAGGTGTGAGGGAGCTCAGTGGAAAAATCCCTGCCAGTGTGTATGTGTGTGTGTTTGTGTGTGTGTGTGTGTGTTTATGAGTTTACCAAATGAGATACCAGGCCAGTCCCAGTGTGTGTGGTATCATCACCAGTGGCAGCAGAGGGTGGCAGGTGACTTGAGTGACAGGTTCAAGAGGGAAGAGGAAGGAGAGGAGGATGTACTGCACACGCTCAGCAGTGTGTCACCAGGCAGGGCTGCGTCTCCTTCCTTATCTGACAGGCACACTGCAGAACAGCAAAATCCCCTGCATAAGCCCCTCGAGCACTCCTCTGGGACATACTGTAAGTGTGTGTGTGTGTGTGTATAAAGGCTGACAGCACTCCCGAAACTATAAGGGTGCTTGTACATGTGTGATAATGCATATTTGGCTGTTTTTGTGTGTGAGTGACAGGGATGGTCAGAATCTCGTTATTTTCCTGTCTTCCTGTGTAAAGCCTCCTAATTCCACCTCGTCTTCAATGCTGCAGTGACAGGACAGGCCCAGAGCACAAGCTCACATACTCACACATGCACACACACACACACACATCTGCACCAAGGGTTAGTGCGTTTACAGGGCAAAGGAGAGGCTGCTCTCGAACGGCGATACATAGACCTGAGCATTGAGGAAGGAAGAAGAAAATTAGGAAGCATGGAAGTGTGTGTGCATGTTTGTGTGTGTGTGTGTGTGTGTGTGTGTGTGTGTGTGTGTGTGTGTGTGTGTGTGTGGAAAAAGGGGAAGCAGAGCGCAAGGAAAGGAAAGGTAGGGAGAGAAAGCAAGCACAAGTGTTGCAGGAAGAATCAGAGTAGTTTTTAACCACCTTGTGAGCCATAAAAGGTCCTAGTGTATTCAACGACTTGGTTTGCTGCTTAACCGATGCAGTTTCTTGAATGCTGATAATATATGTGGCTAAATGGCTATGATATATATTCACCTTTAAGTATTTTCTAGACTTATAGTCCGGAAAATACGAACTAATCTTCCCTTTTAGTGTGAATTAGTGGAAACTGTCTCTATAACCTCAGGTTCAACCCTTTGTCTTCTGGTAATTTACACATTTAGAACATAAGATGGATTATCTTTCACAACTCAAAGACAAATGTTGTTGTTTTTAAATCGGATGGATTGAAAATGAAAATAAAATAAATAAATAAAAGAAACTGATGAAAGTTTGATGCTAACAACCATTTGCTTTTTATTTGAATGAGAGAACAAGCTCAAGCTCCCCATCTGTCCCCTCTGGCTATGTGAGAAAAAGTCAATATTTCAAGAGAGTAGAGGCACTCATTAAATATTTCAAACAAAAGACAACTCACATTGCTGCTCAGTCTCTTCTTCTCGGTCTCTACACCTCATCACTTCTTCTTAGGCTATTTTTCTACTTTCATGCTGTAATTCACACATAAGGAGGCAGCCATTACTGCGCTAATAGACCAACAGCGGTATTTATTATGTGGTCTCTACAGCATGTACGTGTAGACATTAGGAATTGAGCCATACTTTCCTAAATCTTGGCCTTTCAGCCTGATGCATTTCGTTTTGCTGAACTGGTAGATATTTCATGCAGAATTAAGGTTTAAGAGCCAGGTCAAAGGGGTTTTTCTGCTGATTGTGGGTTGAAATGGAGGTTAATGTGTTCCTAGAGAGTGGAAGTGGACCACAGTATAGTCACCTTAACCATGAAGTTACCTTGCTGGTTGATTCATCACCAGGCCATTAGCAGAGCCACCTTAAACAGACAGGCACTTTTAGTTTAAATAAATGTCCACCTTCTGCACCATGTTCTGAGGAAACATCCACTGTCACACAGGTCGTGACGTGTCTTAATTTTGCATCAGCGGCAGATGGAGGAGAGCTGGGTGTTTACCATGGGCATCAATGATCACTGTGGCTGAACTATAGAAACTTCAGGAAAACATCCCAGATAAAAAGAAAAGTGCTGGAACAAAGATAAAGCTGAGATTCTCCCTTTGTAAATGTCCATATGTCTTTTGTGCCTGCAGGTTATTATGGCCAATGGTAACATGTTATTATTAGGTGACCTCTAGTGACCGTAGTAATTAGGCCTATAACACAAAGAAAGGAGGAATCTAGGTGGTAGTTAGTGTGAGGAGGAGGTTTTTGGTGCATGAATAAGAGAACACAGGTGACTCAGGTGCTCAGCCCCACCCTGTGATGTTTCTGCCTGTTAATTACTGTAACCGTGATGATGAAGATAGTTTACCCCAAACCAGGATGCTTTTCTAAAAAGATGTTAACCCTAAACCTATTGAAACCATAACATTAGATAATCATAACCATGCTTTTATGTTTCCATGAGCATATGATTGTTACCATGATGACAAAATCTATGTGAAAGGCCAAACGTGCTGGTAAAAGGGTGTTATGGGTCCTATTCTACACCGTGCGGCTGTAACTGTAACAAAAGAAGGCACTGAAAAGTGTCAGCTTCTGAAATGTGTTGCAAACACAGCAGATTTAAGTTTTTAATTACACAAATGTGAAGCAGAGCTGAATCGGAGGGAGGAAAAACAAATGCCACTGGATGTGATAAAGTTTTTGGTTTTTCTGGCTGAGTAGACGAAAATAAAGAGACAAAGCAATGAGGATAATATTGTGAACCTCGTCTCCTTGCTAGTAAAGAAAACACCTGACATAAAAAGTAAATTTGTGTTTAACTACATTTCAGTACAACAGCAGAGTATAAATAAGATGTTACCAGGACCATCCATTGCCCCCAGACCCCCTTACAGCAACGGTAATTTAAGGGTTCATGTGCTGGTTCAACAGTATGGTAATGGAGGGTCACTGTGCAGGTTAAGGTGGGTTTGGGCTGGAGGGTTAAAAAGAACAGTGAGATGTGGGATTACAGGACTGAATAGGTGAGATGACAGACAACACACACACCTGTGATACACCCACTTACACACAAAACACAGAGTCCAGAGAAAGAATGAGAAATAGTGTAACAGAACGCTTCATAAAGACAAGTCAATGCTCAGAAAAGGGTTGAGGAACAGAAAAAAGAGGGGTGGGGGAAATAATGAGACTCAGGAGGAGTGACATGTGATAGCTCTCTGTCATTAGTTCAGCAAAAAACCTGCAGAAAAGCCAGACATAAATGAGATTAGAGAACAAAAGTGTGGTAGGAGAGAGCAGAGAGAGCAGTGGATCACAATGACTGCAGGTGTAAACGGACCATTTATTATCTTCTGTAATGTTCCACTTTTTTCTGTGCTGGTTCCGTTTTCTGTTCTGACCTAAGTGTTACTGAGAGAAAAAGACAGATGATCTGCAAAAACAATAAGGGTTCTTTCTACGTCCACTGGTGGACCAGAAAAACTAGAACATCCTAGACACACACACTTCCACATACACATAAACTCTCCTTTTCTGATTCATGCTCAGATGAATCACGTACTGATCAGATCCAATTAAAGACACCAAAGCCACAAAATGTTCTCACTTGCATATGCTCCTTCTAAAAATAAGTCCACACACACACTCACACACTCGGTCTGTCCAGCACGTGTCCTCAGATATGAAACCACAAATACAGCAGAGCTGACACACATTCAGAAGTGCAGAATCCATTCCAGTGCAAACACCTACACAGGGTTTTCCCCAGGTTCAATATGAAAGGTTTGTCTACAAACAGTCCACTTTTGTGGCTCTGTTACTGAAAACCAATAAAGACAACAACACATTTCACGTTTCTTGACCCGGAGCCAACCACACAAGTTCACAGATCAGTTATTGATCTAATTAAAACTGCTGAGAAACATTTTCTCCTTCATGGACATCCTGGCAGAAAAGACAAAGAGATGCTCATTTAATCAAATCCTCACCTGCAGCAGCTTCCTCGGTCTGTCCCGTTTCAGTCCTCAGCCCCTCCGAGTCACTTTCCTCTTGGCAGGTGCCATCACAATCAAGTAGTCCATAGGAAGGAGCCAGAGACGGCTGTTCTCTAATTTCCTCTGTCTCTCTTGTTTATACTCCCTCTCTGAGTCCTCTGTTGAGATTTGAACCACCATGAGAAAACCCCAATGTGTGTTATGTGTGTACAACTCTAAAAGGTCTTGAAATTCCTGAGTCCTGCGCTAAAAAGAGCAAGCGTGGCTGAGCTCCCCCTCTGCCTCTCTCTCTGCACTCCTTTTCTTTTTTCCTCTTGTTCCCGACCGGACAGAGAGGAGGGAAAGACAGTCTGGGGGTGGGACGGAAGACAGGAGCAGCTTTCAGCCAACTCTATATCTTCTTTCTCTCCCTCCGTCTTAACTTTTACGCTCTGTCTTTCGGTTTGTTCTCTGTGACAGATACTCTTTCACTGCTCAGCAAGGCGTGAAAGCAAAGCTCCCTCTGTCACACACACACACACACACACACACACCCTCCTCTTTCTCTCAGCGCCACTCCCTCTGCCACAGTCCAGAGGTAAAGTCACTCCCTCGCTCTGTCACTGAGCCACCGTGTCTTTCTCCTGCTTTATGATTCAACATCCTTAAAGGTTCAGGGCTGTGGGTCCGTGTGTCTAAGTGATCCCGCACATTATTTCATTCGATTTATTTTTTTTTAGCTGATTTAGATCTGATAAAGATCAGAGGAAGACTGGGATAAGGGTGCACTTAACACTTGGATTTAATTTCAGCTCGAAGTTCTTTCACAAGGTTCACACTTTCATCGAAGTGTCAACTCATTCATTAGTGCATTGTTCGACACATAATGTGTTGTTTGTCTTGATATTCTCTTTCCCTTCAAAAAAAAGTTGGAGTTGACACTTATAGACGGATAGAAAAAGTTAAAGATGGCAACAAATAAGCAGTTGTTTTACTTAGGTCCCCTGTATTTTGTTCAGCATCACATATTATTGTGTGCGACTTAAAGGAGGAATTAAAGCTCTTTCAGTTCACGTAGTAAACGTGTCAGCTCATTAGTTTAGCTCGGTCACTAATGGAGCGATTCTATTAGTTCGCTCAGTTTATTTAAATGACATGTTTGTACCATCAGCTGCTGCTTACAGAGGCAGTTTAATGACAATGAATAGGGTGTTGCTTTGTCTATTTTATACTATATATATATTTTATATATATTGACTTTGGTCAGCTGAGTTCAAGTGGATTAATTCCACCGTTTATCACAGCAGCTTTGATGGAATGAACTGATTTCATTGCAAAAGTTAAATCTTCTATGTTTAACATTTAAATCACTCTATTAGCAGAAATGCAGTATTGTTATTAGTGTGTTATCACTGGAAATAAATCCTAGAGTGAGGCAGCCATGTTTTGCCACCATGTTTCTACCGTAGCCCAGAATGGACAAACCAAACACTGGTTTTGTTTTAAAAGTGACCGTACCCACCTGGAAACAGACTGAGCAGGTGTCAGAAGGTTGGAGTCTTACCACTGATGCCGCTAAGTCTTTCACGTTACACACCTTTAAATCCTGGTGTGACCGGGCCTCAAAGAGCTGAAGTCCCTCCCTCACAATCTGCTTATGTTACCGTGAGAACTGCACTTCATCCAGAACTGTCTCAGGAATGTTTCCAAATGTAAATATTTAACATTACACAGGGTTAAAAAAGTATTATTGGTTAATGATTGACTTTTATGACATCCACTCAACAGAGCAATGTAATAATATAATGTGGGTAAAGCCACGAGACAGACAGACGGAGAGAAACTAAAAAAAACAGAGTACATACCACCCCCACAGAAAAGCTACACCTTATGGGACACACTCACACAAAGCATGGACTAATTTATTGTATTTATAATCAGAGCAGGGCGTGGCACTGACACACACACACACACACACACAGGCACGATGGGGACATTTACATTTACACATGGAGAGTCACACTCCTGCAGGTGCACAGATACACCTGCTGAGTGTATGTTCATGTAAGCACAAATGAATGTTAACACACACACACACACACACACACACACTGTGTGCTGTCTGTCTGGCGTCTAGCTGGCACCATTCAGGCGGCCATCTCTAGAGGCTGCAGAGGTAGCCAATCACAACTGCCAGTCAGCAGCTTTCATTATCACACACACTCACATACACACACCCACGTTGTAGGTCCTTGGAGAGCGGAGACTGAGAGAAGTGTGTGTATGTGTTGACAACTGGAAATCTGCTGCTGCTTGAGTCCCCGTCACCAACGAGTAGAATAAAAGTGAACAAATTAGAGCAGGAGGAGAAAGGATAAAACAGACAATGTGCCGTATCAACACATGTGCCCAGTATTGGCTGCAGTGGTTTGTCTCCTTCTGCTGTAATCACATTTGATGCAACTACTGTTTGGACTGGTAGTTACAGTGTTTGTGTTGTTGCTGTGTAACACAACAGACTACAACCTGGATTCTAATGAACTTCTACATTCAGTTTTCTATAAATCAAGCTGCTCATGATGCTCACTGCCATAGATTATGTTTATTTGTGCTGATGCTAATCGAAAGTCATCAGTGTTACAATAATTGTTTTTAATGCAGTGTTGTCAAGGTAACAGTGACACAGACAGATCGATCGATCGATCGATCGATCGATCGATCGATCGATAGATGGATGGAATTAGGTGTAAAATAAAGCACAACCCACAAAGAATCTGTCCACTTCTGCTCCATCGTGGTTGTCTTGGTAGGTTTGTTGTTTAATTCCTTCCTCCCCCACTTCCTTCTCTCTTTCTTCAGTGTATGTGCAGTGTTTGCCTGCATGTGTGTGACAAAGCATTTTCACATAAGTTGATATTTGACACCAGTCACAAAGGCTGATAGGCAGCTAACTAAAGTGCTCTCGGATGTCACAAACCGGACATAAGTGTGCAAAAATGTCACGCCGTGCTGACAGCGTCAACACTTCCACAGCTGAGCCGCCACATATTTTCCATTGCAACAACAGAAACACACACACACCTTAACACACTGCAGTGCACACCTGCATGTCTTTTCTCCCTTGTAGCTTGTGAGTACTTGAATTATTTGTATTTGCTGGTGCCTTTTGAAATTTTGTGGCTTATAATTTATTTATCTGTTATTGATTTGATACTCCTCCTGCACCAGCGCAGATACACACATTTGTATAGCTATCTTTTTGAGGACATTCTTTGAAATAATGCATTCCCCTTGCCCCAACTTTAATCATCACAGCTAAATATCTAGCCCCAACCCCTTACCCTAATCCTACCCTCAACCTAATTCTACTCTCAACCTGAAAACCAAGTCCCAGCCCTTTCAAGTGTGTCAGCAAGTCAGGACCAGCCAATGTCCTCATTTTCTAGGTAGTACTTACTTCACATGCTTGACCCTGCTCTGTCGTCCATCACAGCTAACCT
Source organism: Mastacembelus armatus (assembly GCF_900324485.2). Lineage (NCBI taxonomy): Eukaryota > Metazoa > Chordata > Actinopteri > Synbranchiformes > Mastacembelidae > Mastacembelus > Mastacembelus armatus. Next base: position 24,851,745 of record NC_046639.1, on the reverse strand, counting down.
TTACACAGAAAAAAGCTGTGGTTCTTCTTTCATTTTCTCTTACCTTTATCTAAAATTGCCTCCTCCCCTTTAAATCCTTTCATCATCCGTCCATCAATCTATGTGGCCAGTCCCACTCTTCTCTAATCTAACGCTTCCTTACCTAACTCTGCTTTTGTCCTGTCCCTCCCTCTTCTCTCCATCTCTCACATCCCTCCATCTTTAATCATTTTCTTTCATATTCTGACTTCATGCTTCTGTGCTGCCATCCCTCCCTTCCTGCTTCACTACCTTCTTAATCCCCCTTTCCTCTTTGCTTCCACTTTCAGTTATCCTTGTTTCCATATGTCTCTATGTACCTCAAATTTTCCACCAAACACCCCTTTGGCCCAGGCTTCGTTTTCCATCCACAGATCTCTATAATGTCAAGCATCCATGTTTCTCGTTTCCACCTTTCTCTCCACTTCTCTTATGCTCCATCAAACCTTGGCCTTCACCCATCCCTCCCTCCCTGCTTCTCTCCTTCCATCTCTATTCTGTTTGTTCAAGGCCTCTTTTAACAGAGCTAGTCCCCACCCAGGTCTCAACAGGCTATTGTCAATACTGACGTCTGGCCTGACACACACACACACACACACACACACACGCAGTCATGAATGAACAAGAACACACAAACCCACAGACTCATAAACATGCACCCGAAAGTACATACGGGGTCTTTATAAAGGTCTCAGTCTCTTCAGCCCTTTGTCCTGTCATTTAATCACTCAGTTTAGCCTTTAACACTCCCTCAACATGCACACACAAGAGGGGGATTCCAAGTTCACCAGGTCTCCACCGCTGAACTCATTTCAGGCTCTCAGAGTCATTGGTTTAGACTGACAGGACATTGTAATGCAGAGAAAAGAGCAACATAAGCGACATGCGGTTTGCACGTTTGCAGAGGTGGAGCATTCCCAAAGTGCTACAATGGAAACTTGGCCCCGAATTAGCAAAATCTCCAAAAGAAACACACATTTAAATAAGCACAGAAAAATCGAATTCACACGCTTCATAGCAGCTGGAGGCGGGAGTGAAGCAAATTTGGTGAAAGCAGGTAGTGGTGGAGCAGCAGGGATGCAGCGGTCAGTGCTGGGGCATGCAAAGCGAGATGTGTGCCGACCTTTAAGAATAGATCACTGCGCACAAGATAGAGCAGTAGGTGCCAGCATCCCTAGAAATTACATCCATGATTCATCACATCCTGCACTGGCATTAAATTCACGAGGCAGAGAGTAAGAGTGTGAAGGTCACTAGCATGATATTCAACTTTGTTTTAGCTATAACCACCAATTTTCCCTAATTTAAATTGTTTGCCTAATGTACCTTAGCCATAGTGTATTTGCAATAACCATATTTCCCTAACTTTAAAGTTAAAGGTCATGTGCAGATATTAAAAAAGGTAGAATTTTTTCCATTTTCCAGGGTTATGCATAAAAATACCCTGGTGCTCTTGACTGGTGACAGGGCTGTGTTATGTATGATCTGAAGTATTGGAGCACGATCCTACAAATATAGTAATGTATAAATAAATACTGATATATTTATGTTTATTTTTAACTTTATTTATTTTTATCTTCTTCAAGCCTCTATACAATTTCAAGAAAATAATAGTGATAAAATATGAAGCAGTTTTATATAAGAGGACATGACCGATCTTTTCAGGGCCATTTAATAATAGACTGTAACAGGGACTGGATCTTTTTTGCTTATTTGTTGTGTAAACACAAGTTCATCCCTGTGTCCTCTCCTCTTTCTCCCCACTCGTCCTCCCAAGGCGGCACTCATATAAATATTTCACAGCGTAAACTTAAAAAGGCCTGTTACTTTACACTTCAAAAGCCCCAGTGTATATATCACTCCCTGATACACACACACACACACACAACCACACGTATAGACACAAAACAGAAAAACACATACACATAATAATGCACGCATACCGTGCACTATGCAGTAGTGCAACGCGTACACATATAAGCACGCATTAACAGGTACATAAATAAAAAGACAGTACATCGCATTTGCACACACAAAATATGGATTTGCACACACACACGTGCGCACACAAACTGCTGTGCACTGCAGTCCCAGGACTGACCAGGCAGGGGTTCAGGCAGATACACACACCTCATTAATGATTTATGGAATGAGGGTGAGGAGAGCTCGTAGAGTCTGCTCTCCAAAACACTCCTATAGCTTCCTGCTTGACCAAAACACTGATACTGCAGAGGCTCCCATGTGTATATACTCATGTGAATGGCAAAACAGGCCCATCACTTAAAATGTAGCTATCACGTATTCTACAACATATAACTCTCGAGTGCCTTTTTAAATTAGGTTGGACAAAAAAATCCTAAAGGTTTCCAATTTTGACCAAAGGAAAAGAGAAAAGAGTTTCACATTGGTATATTGCTTTAATAAGAAAGTCCAATGAACAGATTATACTTAGGACTGAGGGAAACAAGTGTCACGTTGCACAGGAGGTCAAACGGTCGGGAAAGAATTTTCTTCCTTGTCTCGGCAATAATTACTTAAACTGATCGATCACCTGAAAAACATTTATCACACCAGTAGATACTGGACATATATATATATATATATATTCTGTCACTGACCATTAAATATTATTTTTGTGACTTTAGGGATCTGGAATCAAACTGTTTTGGAAAGTCACCAAAATGTGACTTTACTAATGACATGAGTCCCAGAAGACATGAAAAACTTAAGAAATGTAAATCACGGACCAATAAAAAGAAATAAGGCATATCTTACATAAACACAGTATTTACATTTAAATGTGAGGTCTATACACTGACAGGATGTGGCCTCAGCCGTAGTTAACATTCTTCTTATCTATATAACAAGACCCAGTCATACAGACTCAAAAGCAGGGGGAACAATAGGCTGTTATTCATTGTGAATGGGTCCTGGCATTGCAGCCCGACACCACCCACTGAGCTGCAGAGATTTTAAAAGACACCCGGGGGCACTACGGGGGAAAGTTGAGAAAAGCTCATCTTCATGCAAATGCACACTTACGCAACGTGAGTGACAACCAGGCAAGAACCAACTATGCTTTTTCCTGCTCCGCTCCGTAAAAAGGCTGCCAATAGAGCAATGTGCTACATGCTAATATCAGCATGCTAACATGCTGCTGTAGAGTAGAATATTCACCAAGTTCGCCGTCTTAATTTAGCATATAAGCACGCAAATTATCAATAAACATAAAGTTCCACTGATCGTGACTCGAAAGAAAAGTCTTGGACTGATTCAAACTGACCGTAGACCTGATGGGACCTGATGCCAAATGAGAAATTACTTTAGTTCATCCTCAGGGGGGCAGGAATATCTGCATTGTATTTCATAGAGTCCTTCAACTAGGTGATGGCATATTTCATAGGATAAGTGGAAGGTTTGACCTGCTGGTGGCGCTAGAGGTAAAGTCAAAGGATCAACAAAGTCATTAGTCGACAAAATGTCACGCTACCAAAGTTAACTTTAGACCAGCAGAGCTGTCCAGAGAGCCATATCAGGATAATGGCTAAAAATATGAAACAATACTGAAAACAAAATGTTCAAATGCTTTGTCAAATTAAATTTAGCTGTGTGAGCTACTTCTTATGACTTTTAAAACTATCCATTCATGTTTTCAAGGCCTTAGTTTATTTCATCGCTAGAAAAGGACGTTTTTTTAAGGCCATCAAGAAGCCCAGACGTGTTTCTATGTGCTTTTATCTCCCATGGCCTGTAAATTTATACAGTGAGATGTACTTGATTGTGTGTATTAGTGTGTGTGTGCTCACACATCAAGCAGGTGCAGTTGCTGTGCCTAATAACAGTCCGGCAGTCGTCTGTCAGAGCCTTTGTAGACAGATAGAGTGAACCAGAGCCGGAGTGTGTTAGACCCATCAAAGTCAGCCTGAAATCATTTTACTACTCTGGGGCACACACAGCTGCATTGATTGGAAAAACACCTGACCTCACTGTGTGCGTGTGTGTGTGTGTGTGTGTGTGCGTGTGTGTGAGTGTGTGTTTGTACAGACTTCATTGTGAGTGACAGGTGGCAACCGGAAAGTATGCGCGTGCGTGGTCTTTGGAAATTGTGACTTTGTGTGAGTCGTGTGGTTACTGTAGACTAAAGGCTTGTGTGTGTGTGTGTGTGTGTGTGTGTGTGTGTGCGTGTGTGTGTGTGTGACCTCTGTCCTGTAGTCTGTGTAAGTGCCTGGCTTGGGAAACCCTTGACTTTCTGACATTTGAGCCCATGGCAGTCTGTCTCTTTGCCTTCCTTTTAAGATGGGAAACAGGGAGCCATGAAAAAAGACTTAAAAAGAGAGAAAGGCTGAGAAAGATGAAAATGTAAGGATGAGGAGGAGAGACAGAGAGAAGGACAATGTGTTTCCTGTGCTCCTTTATGAATCTGAGTTCTGGGAAATTCTCCCAGGATTGGGGGTCAACCAAGTAATGATTTATTGTTATGTAAGTAATGATATTTATGGAAAAACGCAGATTGTCAGAGCATATTAGATCCAAAAATCCAGTGATAAGAGACTGTTGAATGGCTCCGGTATCTTTTGGCTGTTTTTGATCAAATAGTCCCAGAAACAGAGGAGCCCACAGCGGCTGCAGACAAGTCTAAGGAAAAAACTATGTTAATGATGTAACAGTTCCTTGGTTCTTCATAAAGTTCCTGTAGATGAGATTTGCTATTGTATTGAGTTTTATGTGTATTTTATAAAGTAATATACACTTACATACTGCAAACATTCTTAGTTTGGGTTTGTGTATATTGTGTATTTTGTGTTTTCTGTGTATATTGTAGCATCATACACTTTGTAACTTGTGTTTAGAAACTTCTATACAGTTGCACTTACCTATTATTTGATAGTGGATATAATTTCAGCGTAGGAACAATCCTGCAAACACATGACAGCAGCATTTTGTTTCTCATTTATCTGAACTTCTTATTTAAGGGAGGACAGGAATCCAGAAGTAAAGAAGACAACCTCGGCTGATCGTGCGTCACTCCCTCCATCCCTCCAGGGCTTCTTTAATTAAATAAGCTGCTTGTCCAGTGAAACCAGTAGCTACTGTATGTGAACTTTACCCTTCCCTCGTCCACAGATCCTCTCCCCTCGAGGTCTTTATTTGGACTTTATAAGTTTTCTGCTCAGCTCAACTTCTAACACATTATTTCCCATAAACTCATTCAGACTGTCTTCCCACAAAGAAATCATTTCAGGCAGCGCAGTGACGTGTCTCCATTAAAGTGACGAGGCTCACTCGCTTCAATCATTACTGATATTGATGATGATCTCTGTCCAAAACGAAGTAGTCATTTTAACTGAAACCATGATTTTTCTCTTTAAACCTAAAGAAGTTGTCTTTGTGTCAAACCCCAAACACGTCACTGTCACATCATAAAACATTTATTTTTCAACAGAGGCAACATCAGATTAGAAGACTCTTCTCACGGTTTCATTATGGGTGGCTTTAATAATCAGTGCACCGTATTCCAAAACTGCTAATGAACCCTGTTAACGAGTCTGTCCCCATTTTTCTTTCTCCGGCTCTTTTTTTTTTTTTGGCGTCTGAAAACAGAAATATGTCTGGGACATTGTTAGATGCTTTCTAAATGCTGTGCCAATCAAAAAGGAAACTCTCTGTAGTTGTGTTTTTAGAACTTCAACATTTTAAATTTGGATTTAGATACTCTACATTTCAAATGCGTCGCCCTTCCTTCCCTCTTCCCTTTTTGTTACTAAACTTCATTACAGTCCAGGAATGCCGACCGGGCATCACTGCCTAGTAGGACACTGACCTGCGTCACTCTTTCCTCACCCGTACCCATTTCTAATATCACTTAAACAGTCATGTGACACAACTCACTGCCCTCTCTTCCTGTAATTTTGAATTGCTCTTCATCATCCAGTTTTACTTCATTTCTTGCACAGTGCCTGAGGTGAAATAACGAACCTGTGTTCAATGTTACAGGAGTAAAAGCGAACACAGTCACTTTTGCCTGGATCAGTTCTTGACTGCCCTCCTGTCCATCAGTAGCAACTACCTTGGCATAGTCTGTAACAGCTGGATGTGACCATATAATCCAAGAGATCATCCAAAAATGTGAGAGAGCAGAATGAAATCTAAAGTTTTCTTCTGCATTGTTCATATAAATTCGACAGCTGGGCTGTTGGTGCAGTCTGTGTTGATTTTCCCAGCCAATGCACTAACTCTACAGATGTCAGCTGGACGCTCACTAGCTATACACACAGAAGGCCAACAGAAACACCAGATCTTTCTGTTGCTTCTCTGTCAGCCCTCATCTTTTCTTCTCATCTTTGCACATTCACACAACCTCGAGATAAACACAGATTTGTACTCAAACCATTGTTAACTCATCTCAACGTGTCTATCCTCAGTCTTTGCGTCTATTTGCCCCCAGTCAGTCTTTCCAGGATGAAGCTGCACTTCAATTTGGCAACTAGGGAGCAGTCGCAGCTCTTGTCATCTTATTATTTTGAAGATGCTTAAAAGATTTTAAAGCGGCTTTGTCAGACTGACGACAAATTCTAATAATCCAAACAGTTAACACCCAACCTGGGTTATACGAAATAAAGTTTATTTAGCCCACTGATGTACTGATGACGCTCATTGTCTACACATCTGTGCTGTTTATACACATTCAAACACTGATGGCTACTGGCTGTGACATTACAGACTTTTATGGACAGGATCACACACTGCCTTACAATAACATTTCTAATTTTTAATGTGTGTAAAAAGTCCTCTATTATAAGACTTAATTTTTATATGGAGAAGCCAAGAACGTGTTAGGATAAGGGGTAGGGTTAGGGAAGTAATAGTTATCATTAAGGTTAAGGTATGGTAAGTCTCTGGGAAATGAATATCATCCCCACAAATGGTTTGCGCGTGCGTGCGTGCGTGTGTGTGTGTGTGTGTGTGTGATGTGAGAACTCCTGACTGAAGCATTTCTAACCTTTTTAGGGACCAAGTGCTCCATAGACAGATAAGCCTGGCGCTCAAAGACCGAATATACTCACAATGTACTGTGGGGAACAGATGCAAGCTAATGTGTGTGTGTGTGTGTGTGTGTGTGTGTGTGTGTGTCAACTTTAAAGACCATGCTTTTTCATTTTCTGCTGTCCAACCAAATTGTCTTCATGTGTCTCTTTATAATATATTCTCATATACTTCCATGAAATATGTGTCAGTTCACTTTAAGACAAGGACAACACGCATGTGTGTATTTTTGCTACTGTTTTGTTTCACAAGGACACTTCAGTGCTGATAAGTGGCACGACACAACAGTTCCCCATCTACAAACCTTGAGACCAGTGAGCCGAAGTGTCTCCCAGACCAGTTGATAAGCACACTCAGACACACATACAAGGAAACAGACACTTGTAATGGTTATATGGTCATAAAACAGACTGCTGTAAGAAAGGAAGACGAATGAACACAATTTGAAACACATAGGATTGGACAGCACTATATAAAACATATTTGTGCACAATGGTTTAAGGTGGAGTCTTCATACACACACAAAAAGGGGCACTGCATTTTCCCTTTTCTCTCTGTAACCATCAAATCCACTGTTCATACAGACCTTCCTTGTTCTGCCCTTGGCTTTTATCTGTCCCGCTGTTTCTTATGTCCCTTTATTCTTCTAATTCTCTCTCTCTCTTTCTCCCTCTCCTGACCTTGGCTCTTGTCCCTGGTTTCAGCTCTGTCTGCTCCTATTATCATCCGTGGCTGTGCTATATCTACTTTCTCTGCTCTGTACAGCACACCAAGAATGCAGCATCTCCTCGTTTGTTATAAGTGATGGCAGTATGTCTTTCTGTGTGTTGATTAAAGTCCATCCATCCATTTCAGGAACATCCAGGGTCATGGTGGGCATTGAAGGTGCCACTAATCTAAACAAATGTGACAGAACATAAAACAGGCTGTAGGACTGAAAGTTAAACTTCTGCATGTCTGACAGAATTTTATGTTCTTTTCATCACTGATCACAAAAACGTGATGATGAATATGTATGGATCTGATTTGAGTTTTGCACCTGTCATGTAAACATGAAAAGTGTTTACAAGTTGTGGAGTATTATATATTTATACCCCTTAAGGGAACAATGACACTGACTTTGTAATTGATTGTTTTATTGTGTGTGTGTGTGTGTGTGTGGTGTGTGTGTGTGTGTGTGTGTGTGTGCGCGCGTGCGCTTTTCCCCTGTAGTTAGTCAAGGTCTAGACTACTGGCTTGGCCAAATAGGGATTTTGAAGACGTCCCCTTGAGCTTCTCTGTGTGATTAACACTTTTTACAATCTATTGACAAAATGTTTAATCAAATCATTAAGAAAAATAATAAGGTATAATAATAAGTAATGAAAACAATAGTTGCAGCATTATAAATAATTAATACACTGAGGAAGAATAGGGAGAAAAAATGTTTTTGCAGCAGGTTATCAAACTGTTATTATTATTATTAATAGTATAAATTATATTCTAAACTAATATAATACTAAAGATTGACAAGCCAAAAAGGAAATTTGAGAGAAAATGAAACAAAGTGATGTGTATAGCATTTTTAAATAGCCCATATACAGTACATCCCAGGCTGTGTGTAAATAATGAATAGGGATTCACACAAGCCTAAAAACCACAACAGGGGATAATGTGGGGGCAGCTGCATGTAGGGATTGAATGCTGGAGAAGGGGAGAAATGAGGGAGAAGGGGAAGGTGAAAGCTGGGTTTTGGGTAAAAGAATAGGTAGGATGAATGGGATTTTACAGAGGATGAGACCAGAGGGGATAAGAAAGTGACCTAAAGGGGAAAGAACGGGTGCCAGACGGGTTGGAAGAGAGATCGAGACAGAAAAAAAAAAGATGGCAAGTAGAGAGACAGAGGATGACAGACAGATAGATAGAGGTACTGAGGATAGATATCACTGTTGTTCAAGGCTGAGAACTTGTGCCAGACATGATTAAAGACTTGGCCAAAAAAACGTAAGCAGGGGTAAAACCCTTTGTAGAAGGATCAAGAGAGAAAGAGCAGAGGGAAGAGAGTGTGGAGGTGGGAGGAAGAGAGGAAGTAAGAGGAGGAGGGAGAGGTGAGGAAGATGAGGAGGAAGGTGAGGATCCCCTTAGGAGGCTAAATAGGCTTATGTAAGGCCCTGCAGAGGCAGACGGGAGTCATGGCCATTTACTTCTGTTTAAATGCACACACTCACATATACACATGCAGAACCAGTGGACTGCTGGCCGGTGTCCCAGACGTCCCCCCTGAGCGTCTGCACACAGTGGCACCCTCAAAACAACAGCCGAATCAGCAGAACCACGTTCTCTAAACACGAACTCAAATCCTGATACTGGGGAACGGTGGATGATTAGAGTGTAAATTAAAGGCAAGATAATGGAATAACAAGTAGATAAACTGGGGCTGAGGTTCCCATGTATGGATTAATCTCAGCCCTCAAGATCTACATTAAGTCTACAAACACTTTAAATACATTGAAAACCACTCGGTTGTTTAGGAACTTCCTGAGAACATCGTCTACTGAGGATTGGACACACTGTGACAAGTAGTGACAAGCAAATACCCTTTGAGGTCAAAATGTTTCCTCTCACTAGTTGGATTTAAGCGTTAACGAGTCTTCACTCACCCTTGTTTCCTCACCAGGACACCGCAGACGAGAGGTGAGACACAGCCGCTGTTAAATGGTTAATCCCGTCATAAACTGACGCAGCTGCAGCAGCATGACACAACCAGACACAAAAGAAAAAAAGGAGATAGATGCAGGTGCAGTCTGTAAAAGCATGTTCGGGTTTTTAATGACTGGCTTGAATCCTGGAAAATCCCACAAATTACCACCAAACTCTGTTTTGACACCTAGGATGAAGTCCTTCTTCATGACTGCTTCCTCTTAACTATAAAAGGGAAGTGATATAACAAAAAAATAAATCATTAAAAAAAAAAAGACAAATCTCTCTTGAAACACAAAGTCTTTCCTCGATATATTAACTTTTTAAATTGATCTTTTGTCCTTTAAAAAAGACTCACTGACTTTACTAACTGACAATGACAACATCTGTTATGATTTTATTGGTAATGTTTTAAAGGTTCAAAGAATTAGTTTTACACTTGAGGAATTACAGTTATATGCTTTCTTTATATGAGTTGGATGAGTGGATCAATGCCACTCCCATGTCTGTAGAGTTGATATAAAGCCACAGCCTTTGGTAGGTTTAGTCTTGTTCAGTGAGGATTCAAAAGTATATGTGCATGGTGTTTGACATCTGACTGGAAACATGATGATTCAATATGATCTGGTTAAAAACATTTATTGAGTTAAGTGGCAGCCATACAACAAAATATGCATAGCTATAACCGCTGAAAAATACCAAGGGAAAGTTTCCATCACAGAGACAAGCAAATGCTAAAATCTTTTCCACAGCAAATACACACACACACACACACACACACACACACACACACACACACACACTTGGCCAAATGAATAGCAGAGCTCTCTCAGTCATAAAAGCTAAAACAATAATATTTTTCCTATATAAAAGAGAATGATCAAATGGCTCATTGCCACAGTAAAGTCAGCTCAATATCAGCAATAGCCAACACACTCATGTGCACTTTTTCTCACTTATTCTTCTCTCTTCTCCTCTGTCACGCAGACTCGAGCACAAACCCTGTTTTTTACCATCTCAAAATACATGGAGATAAAAAAGATGTACAGATAGCAAAATAAAAGCCATGATCAGACCAAACAAACTTTGTATGACATAAAAACGTGTGTTGTCATGTCCGTGAGCTCATCCTTTTATAGAAGAAGATGTGTACCACTGACACTGATGTCATCTGGTGATACATAATAGGGCTGACAATCACAAACTAACACCACAGATCAAGTAGCACTCAAAACAAATGAAACGGGAGGCTCTGCAGAGAGCCAGCCTGTAATTTTGAACGGTACGACCAGGACTTGTGAAGCTGAAACTTGATTCCCAAAGCTGCAAAACAGCAGAGAATCTTTTTTCAGCATCGTGAAGAAACAAACTTTGGATCTAGGAACTTTTCACGTCTATATAAGTGTTGATTACTTATAACAACATCCCATAAATATATCTTAAAAAACAATATAGCAAACACGTGTCACAGAGGTCTGAACCAGTTATTAGTCAGAGCCACCCACTTCATTCTTGACCCATGTGACTCCCTGTTCCTAACACATGTCCAGAGCAAATGGAGGGAACAATGATTCATTTAAGAAAAAGTGTCTTTCTGTTTTTGCTCTTTCTGCAACTCATTTCACACGACTTTTATTTTTCAATTTATTCATTTACGTAATTCACTCAGGGTTGTTCTTTTCCTTTAGCCTGTTGGGAAGCGAGCCATATGTGTGTCCTCATGCACGTGTGGCCTATTATGCTCACTACATAAAGGTAGAAGCAGCTTTGATTTCTGAAATGCAATTCCAGCTGACAGATGTCTAACTTCCTTACAAGACCCCATAACAATAATTTCCTTTTGGAGTTTGACAGGCCTGAATTTGATCAAGGTCCAACCAACACCTCTTCAATGAGCCAGTGGCAGACTATGGCCTTAAATGAGCCCACTGTTCCAAATAATGTCATACTAATGCGTTTCTCAACGTGGTAGTTTCATCACGTTAGCAGGACGACCCACCTGCAGTGACTACAGTACAGGAACTGGGTGGAAAACTACAGGAAGTAAGGAATAGTTAGACATTTTACTAGACATTACCAGACAGAGTGTTGCCCCAATTTACATTTCCTGGCGCCAATAATGGACAAATCTGTTGGCAAGCAGAAATCCTAAACTCTAGCCTTATGCTGTTTATTGGGGTTTATTTTTTGCTGTCTGCCTTTGCATATCCTCTCCATATGCCTGACATACAGTGTGCCCTTCTTTGATGTCCAGACCACCTCAATTTTTAAATTTACTGCTGCTTTGCTCGCTGCCCTGTCCTTCCATCTCAAAGTGCTGCAGCTTTCCTTCAGCTCCTCCATTCTGTTCCCATTTTTGGAGCTGAAGAGGTCGGCGACCCCCGTGAGATAACAAACCCACTTCAGCTTGCTTAGTTTCCTACTGCCACCCTACGTTCTCACTTATTGCACCTTTCTTATCACTTGCTGTTCCCTCCCTCTTGATTTCATTCCCCCTTCAGTTACCCAGCATGGTGTTGTTTCTTTTCTCTTTTGATTTCTTTGATCCTTGCTTCCTAATCTATTCCAGAGGGCATCTATTGAATGGTTTACAGTTGAAGCTTTGGAAATGGCATCTAAAGCCTCGCACTTCAATCTGAATTATATTTATATCCTTATTGCAACGCAAACTAATGAAACATGGGTTGAGAACGTTGCTCTTTCCTGAGCATGGAGGAAAACTGGATAAACAGATGCAGACATCAGTGTAGTCATTACTAAATCTTTATGGCCAACTGTAGACATTTACAAAGCAAGTGTCATCCTCTGGTGCAATCGGGCAATTCAGGCTGCAGGATCCACTTGCAGGTCTGGAGTGAGGGTCGGGGTATGGCTGTAGGTGAGCCCAGCACTGCCAGCTAGGAGCGAACACCACTGAGGTTTAGGGATGCAATTGACCGGTGAAGGAGCTGTGTTAGTTTGCTGCAGGGCTGAGGGTTGGCGAGATGCACGGGGAGATCTAAGTTCAACAATAACAGGCAAATGAGAAACAGAGCAACAGTCCACACATATGGGAGACAGGCCTGGGAGAACAATCCAGCCACAGCTCATACGGGCCTTAAATGCAGAAGAGTCAGGTGATCCTCCAGTGGCTGGATCCTGGCTCCTGTCCACTGTGGCGACAGTAATACTTTTCTTTTCACAGAATAACACAAGATATTATTTGGCTGATTTGCAGACTGGTTATCATTTCCAACTTCTTGTTAACCTGCCAAGGGCCTTTATAGAAAGAACAGTAGAAACAAGTGCTGATGTCTGGTGTTGGCTGCCTCAGGTGTGTCATTGCTCGGTTGTACCCTCATCATGGAGAGACTGAGTTCAGCTGGGAGGAAGGCTTTAAGAGCCGTGTCACTTCCACACTATTCCCAGAACTCTTGGTCTGTGGAGGCTCCTGTGTTTTTGTTTGGTTTGGTTAAGTTGTGTGTAGCTTTTGTTTAGTGCCACTGCTACATCATCCTCAGTGAAACTGTGGTAAAACAAAGGTTGACCAAGATGCTCTTGCACCACTTGCTCAGCACATCCAGCCCTCATAGTATCCAGCATCTACAGCTTCATGCGGTTACACAACATGTGAATTATCCCTTTCGAAGATTGTCTTGGGTAACCAGTCCCTGCTGCTTGAACCTCCCTTGTTTGTTGTGGCTTGATCAAACTGGCCATGATGCTGCCACATTTGGAAAAACTGTTCCTACAACAACATTTGTGTTAGAATCACCACCAGCACTGTGTTACCCAAAGCTCCTGTGTTGTGAATCTGTTTTTGTCTGAGCACATTGCAGTCATACCAAATTTTAATGAAATGAAGGTACTCATCTCGCTGTGTGTAGCTGGTCCTGTGCTGGAGAGGGTTCACTGTCAGCAACCTTTTGCTAACGTTACTCCTCCCTGTTTCACCCGACCAGATCCTTTCCTGGGCTCATCCCATCAGCACAGCCCCTTTGTCTTTGCCAGTATTTTCCGTGATGTGAGTGCTGCTGCTCTTTGCTGGAAACTCCTCACTCAGCAGCCTCTGCCTCACCCTTGTTTCACCCCATTACGCCCAGCAGTGGAAAGACAATAATTACAAAAAATATCATATGTAGTCTTTTTTTTCTTTTCCCTGCTTCCTACTTCGACTATGTGACTTACAGTTCTCCTCCTAAAGCAGAACTGCTCATATTTCACTGCTATCTTTATTATCAGACTGTAATGTTGAAGTTTACTCATAATGAACAAAAGCCTCTTTTCACATGCTGTTACAGGTTAGTCTTGCAGATGCTAAAGAAGAACACACAATGTGTTTTATCAAAAACTAAGGAAAGGATCTCTGTTGGAATTGACACTGTATCTACCTGTCCCCTACAGACACTGACAAATGTAGAGCCAATATGTGCAGGAGTGTTCAGATGGCCTGGGAGAGGACCTGACACTGTGAGGTGACCCTCTCACCCTAATCTCAGGAGGTGGTTTGCTGTTACATGCTCCAGCAGTTTTTTGCTGGTGAATTTGCAGCTTCAACAAAACCTTCTATTGTTCAATCATGTTGTTATTTTGCCAAGAACACGCAGATTTTAAACACCATTAGTTTTCTTAGACTGGTCAATACATTTAATATGTATAGAGCAGCTGTTGTTGTACCTACCACAACCATCCACCTTACGGTGACTGTCTACTAAGACACATGGAACATAAAAGTTTATTATTTATATTACAATGCTGACTGATATATTTGGAGAACAGACAATTTAATCCTTATTTCCATGATATTGAAACCGTTTCCACTCACGAAATCAAAATCCTCTGCAAGGCTGAAAGACCTCAAGAAAGGAACTAACCTTGATCTAATACAACAAAACTGACTTGAGGCCCAGTAAAATGTTATTGAGGCTTGTTTTTCTTTCAGTTTTGTGGTGATTCTTGATGCTTGACTAGTTGTTCAGATTTAAACGACTTGTTTCTGACAAGGTGCTGGTTTTACAGAAAAATACCATCTGTGCTTTCATTATACCAGAGTCCATTGACAGATTATTAGGCCTTTAAGGTAAGGCCTAATAAGGTCATAGCACTTAACGTTAGGGGAAGATTGTGGTCTGGTTTAATACAGGAAAAGTCCACAGTGACTGAATGTGTTTGTATATAATCCTAACCAAGGTAGATTCTGCTGCCCAAACCACAGATGTAGTTTGGTTGTGTATCTTAGCAGAACCTCTAGGAGACAGGGTTGTTTGGACCTATTCTGTATTTCCTGGATTGTTGTTTCAGTCAGTCAGTTAAGCTCACTGGTTGTTTTTGTCCCTTCTCTTCAGTAAGTCTCGAGCCAGGCTGAAGACATTGAGGTTTACCAGCCGCTGATTACCACAGCTGGTCACTCGTGAATGTCAATCGTGCTATAACTCTATGCCACTTATTCCTGGCCACTTATTCCTGGCTTGTATGGTTGTTGCTGTTTAGGCTCGTCTGAGTGGAGCCTTATAACAGTTAATGTGATTTATGGATCTGTAAACATGCGTTCACGCTTCTTATGTGTCTCTGATCTGTGATTCTGTCCTGCTTCTCTGGCAGGTTTGCTTCTTGCAGGAGGTACTGCAGACATTTAGGTTTAGGCTAATGTTACTAAGTTAAGGAAATAGCCTGATCATAGTTTAATAGTAGGAGATTGGAGCTGATTTTTGTATTGCGCAGTGCAGCATGTGTTGAACAAATGGCGTGTTAGTGGAAGTGAAACCAGAATGAAAATTTCCCAGACACTTTCAACTTCTCCTTAAATATGAATCAGCTCCCAATGTTTCCCTCCTGTTATTAGTTATCTTCTTGTCTGCATGTGTGTTGTGGATGTTGTTGTTTGTCTCTCCTCTTTCTCTTTGCTCTGTGCTTCTCATTAAATATTACTGTCTTTCTGTGTATGGGTTATTGGATCACCATGTTTTCATAGTTATCCTTTAAAGCTGTGTGAAGAATAGTACAGACATGAAACCATTTCTTTTTCTGACAACTTTCCTATCCCCTTTTTTTGTTACCAGACAGATTCCTAACGTCTGAGTTATTTTGGAATAAAGTAAATAAAGTTGATTATCTGAAAATTATGCAGACATGTATATGAACATGTAGCCGCCTTTGGCTTAGAGGAGAGGAAAAATTAATCCCTAAAATTATTGTAACATTAATTTTACTGCCTTTATACCCATAATCCTCCATATTGAATATGTTTTATCAATCAGACATTTAATTTCCTACTAATTAAAAGATGAATCAGTACTTCTGACAGGCTTTACATGCCTGTTTCCATGTTCAGTGACTGTAACTTATAAAAAATGGGCTTCAGAAGGTTAAGCTGTTTCCATTTCCATGCCATTCATTTTTTTTCCTCTTCCTGCTCTTATTCATTCTGTGCCCTCCCCATATGGCAGCACTGATGTGTTTTTAACAGTCAGTGTGTTCCCTAATTTTCACACTCCTTCTCTATTGTCCATTATACTGCATATGGCACCATCTCTGTGTTTTAACTGTTAACCTGCTCTGTGACCCACCCTGTGGCTAAAGCAGATGTCTGCCTGCTCCATCCATTAACAACAATGGCAAAAGATTTACCAGCACACTTTCTTTCTGTAAATGTCCCCAAATTTTCCCCTCATACTTTCCTTCCATCTCCTCAGACTCCTCTGTTTCTGTTTGACTAGTGCCCGTGTGTTGACTGTTAACAGCAGTGAGTCATTATATGTGGGGCTGTGTTCATATCCAAGGGCTAAAAGTAGCTCCTCACAGGCTGACTTAGAAGAGACTCCTCAGAAGAAGTCCTCACTTTAGGGCCAGATGCACAAAACCATGTACCCATGAAGACAGGGTATGTATGGTTTTTATGCATACACATTGTTTACAGTCCTTTTAGTTTTGCAACAATTTACTATTTTACTTTAGTCGTGAAGGTCAAGTTTAGGGTTAATGAGTGACCTCACAAGATATGACTGTTTGTGTGTCACTGTATAACCTTTAACCTCAGTCTTACTCCTTCAACCCTCACATCGGTCTGTCCTCTCACCATTTTAGTCCTTGGCCTCTTTGAAACACTCTTTCGTTTCACTTCTGTGTTCAGTTCTGTCATTAAAACTCTAACTTGGCCTTTTCTCTGATGTGCTGTATGTGCCTGTATCTCACTAGCCCTACCGTATCTAATGCCACTGCTGAATAAATAGAGTAAAAATGATCTCATAGTGCTAAGACAAAATGAGAATATTACATTAAAGTGTTGTGTTACCACACTGAATTAGTGCAAATCAGAAAATGTCCTAGTTTCCAATGTTCTTCAGCCGTTAGAGTTATATCCCTGGTATCTTATGAAAGATGTTTCTAAATTTTACCACCAAAAAGCTCTTTCTGTTCCTGCACCCCCCTTCTCTCACACTAAGAGACATACCCATACATGAGCAGGCGTGTACAACACACATGCACACATTGTCTCAGTGATGTTTACTCGGTGTTAACTACCCACCAATAGTGTAAGAGAAATGACCTGTGCAGGTGGAGAAAGCCAGACACTCTGACCACACACCCATTGTACGTGGAGCAGAGAAACTGCTGAATGAATGAATGAATGAATGAATGAATGAAGTTGTTTTTACACGGAAAACAAGAATCTGCTAATGCAATGTGAACTTCGATGATGAAGTGATTGCTGCTCATCTCTCTTCAAGTGATTTTTGGCTTTTTCCTCCATCCATCTTGGTGGTTGTCAAGGTTTGATCTGACACATCCACTAATGTATGAGTACAAGAAATCAAATATTCAGGAATGTCCTGGTTTTGTTGAGGGTTAAAAGCTGAGTGAAACCTGCAGCTTCACTATGAGAACAGGACACCTGGAGTGATGCACACCAGGGCTAACGTTAAACTAGACGTACCTGATGGTAGTCGGTAAATGCCTCCAAACTGGGACTCTGTTTTGTAATTTCAAAACTGCTCACCTGCTATGGACACAAAACCTCTTTCACCAACTGATTCAGGTTCTTTCAGGATCTGTCTGCATGTGAAAGAGCAAAGAAGAGGAAGCAGATAGTTTTTATCGAGGCAGAAACAATGAAGGATGGTATGTCCTCTCTACTGGAGGCTAAATGCTTCTGAATGGTCTGAATTATCTTCCCACCCAGACGGCCTCAGAAGTGAAAACATCACATACCAGCACAGCTGAAAAGTCAGCCAACTCATCCATTGTTCGAATTGGAAGCAATTTCAAATATGTGATTTGTCAGGCTCTATTGTGATCTGTGTGGTCTGTAAATCCCTGCCTGCCTTTTGCTCCTGTTGTGAAGCTGCTTGGGGGGCAGTTCTGACCCCGAGTTCCTGTTCTCACCTTTAAAACACACACCACCTGCCTCTCCTTTATCACACACACAGTTTTCCTCTCAATCTATTGCTTTCACCTCTTCACTCTCTCTTTTCTGGTTCGCTATTCAGTCGGCTGTTCTGCTCTGCTTCGTTTCCTTTGCAAACAAACAGCAGCCGCTTTCTCTTTCTTGTCACTTTTGAAAAGAAACTCTTCCTGTGCATGGTGCATGTACTGCCTGGCTGTGTGTGTGTGTGTGTGTGTGTGTGTATTAATTAGTGAAAGCCTGACTGCAGCTCAGCAGTTGCTGCACCCGCTTGATTCATGTTTTAGTCGAATAATTCATAGATAACGCTGCTGTAAAACTTTTATATGTTTCGTTAATGAAGCTCCAGCATTTTAACACAAACATTGGTGGAAGGTGAAGGGTGAGAGTCAGGGAGAAGGATGGAGTCCAGGGTCAATTTATGAAGCCTCTCAAAATCCCAGGAATTGAGGTGGAGTTCCAAGTAGTTTTACAACATCCAGATCAGAAATGACAAAGTAACGTGTGTGAAATTGATGCGTTGTAGTTTTCTGATATTTGCTAATTGAAATATTAGGTGGTGGTAAAAGTACAGAATATAATATAATAGTATAAGTATAGACAATAGCACATTATGTTTTGTGTGTTCAGATAAATAACTTTGGTGTAAAAAAAAATAAATTACCTATCAAGGAAAATTAAAATAGTAAAGTTTGTCTGAGATCACAGAAATTATAGAGACTACTATAGAGAAACTATTGCGTTATTGAAGAAACAAAGAGGAAAGAGTTTGGAAGAGCTGGGATAAATTTAGCAGTTTAAATATCCTAATTTTAAATTATATCCTGAGCAAAAACCACACACACAGACACACACACACACACACACACAGTGGTAAGTTGAGTTGGTATAAATGTATCACTGTTTCTAAGATTAAATATAGGTCAGGATCTTTCAGCAGAGTCAGCGCTCAGCTTTCTCTCTTTCTCTCTCTCTCTCTCACTCTCACACACACACACACACACACACACACACCAAAGTACTTGATGGGGGCAAAGTGGACTGCCCCTCCAGTGTAAACGAGTGTCAGGAAGCACTTTACATTAAGATTCATGTCAGGCTCTGACAACTTACAGTATGAAGCAGCCTGCTGGCCTGGCAAGATGCAGCAGATCCAGTATCTCCAAATAAAGTAGTGTGGCCAACTGGTTGATATGTTAAAGTTAAATATTATCTCTGTGTTGACAATCAGAAGAAATCAGAAGAAATCCTTTATTTCCACCATAGATGTACTGACTTGAACATAGCATTTCTTTCCAGTGTATTTTTAATGGCCACAAAAATGTTTCCACTCCAGTTTGACTTTTTATGGTGACTGGACTCTAATAATAGAAGTTAATATTGTGTTAGTATGTATTTAGTATGTAGTCTAGTATTTCAGGACTTGGTTATTTCTACTAATGATCGTTTATAAGTTTATGACTAAAGACACTGACACATCTGGGGAAACCCCCTGCTGAGAAATGTCATAATAATCCAAAAATAAGACTTGGAATCATTAGTTTAACATTATTAGGTTGATATGGTTGACTCATAAATGACGTTTACTAGGAAAGCAGTAAGTACTTTAACATAAATACATGTAGTTGAGTTGTGGTGAGTGACTAGAATGAATTTTAAAGAAAGTGAAGCCATTTATGACCTTAAATTGTCAAATACCACATCAGACTCAGACTACACAGTAAACACGACTCCTCGGAAGCTTCAGTGGCATGTTCGATTCTGTAATCACAATATTATGACACAGATGAAGTTGGCATTAGGGTGTGTCCTTACCTTCCTGAAGGTAGTTAGTTAGTTTTAGTGGGAGTCATATTCATGTCATCTTCTCCACATCGTACATTCCAGTCCTGCACAGAAACCTGCAGGCTTCTACACGTGTACCTGAACATGGTGACCCAAAACATGCAGTAACTGGTATGCTTGTGTATGCATGTATATATGTGTGTGTGTTAGCATTTCAGCAGTATGCGAGTGCTTGTTTATGTGCTTCTGTTGTGTTTATATGAATGCCTGTGCATATTTGTGCCTGTGTACACACGTGTAGTAGTGTAGTGTGTTTCTCAGTGATCATATTTGGATACAACCCCATGTTCAGCTCGTTTCATCATGGAATGAGCCGCGCTGAGCCATGAGGCTCCATAAACCTTTTATCACTGACGGGTCCATAAATCTCACAGTGATAAAGAAGGATGGACATGATGGATAACAGGGGTGGAGCACTTATTCAAGTACATTCACTTAAAATATAAGTTAGCTGCAAAAACATTTAGCAGGCTGTCAATAATGGGGGACTAGTGTTAACAACGAAAAACAAAGCCAGAGCCGTGCACATTTTACTGTGGGCAAAGGTGTAGAAACTGTGAACTTCTCACATTAAGGCAAAGTAATAATTTTGAAGGAATTGGTTGCAGGTTTATGGTTATGGCCATGTCAGCATAAAGCATACAGTGGATTAAAACAATATTCATATGAGTTATGTAGTGATCCTTTTCTAAAGCAGTTTAGGTCTTTTAGATACACCAGCATTCATCACCAACGTTACAAGCAGCCATCACCGAGGACAGAAAGCCTTTCCGTCTCACACATCCCCTGCAGTCTGTTACTGATATGCTGGTGTGTGATGTTGACAGCACCTAAGAAACAAAGCAAGATGAGCAACATGAAAAGATTTATGGGATGTCTTTGTCATACACACTTAACAGCACTGTTTGTTTAAGTAGAGTGAGGATCAATTTACACTTTATTTAGGGCACATGCCGATTATCAGGCGAATCTTCACTGTCGCTTCTGCAACTGAAACAAAAGACCTAGAAACAAGATCGTGGAAAATACCTGCATACTGACGCTGCTTCCAACGGCACCACTGATAAAGGAAAACATATCCTTTTACACTTTTTTTTTTTTTTTTTTAGGCCAGATGCCAATCACTGATGAAATTAGGAAACCTTTAGCTTGGAAAACTTTAGGAGAGAGGTTGCACATTAAACAGCAGGCTGGTCGTCAGATTTCAAAAGCAGATGTGACTGAGTTGGCCTCTGGTCTTGTAATGTAATAACTTAATGGAATCAGTGTACAAACACAAAGACTGTGTACACATAGAATCACTGAGGATAAAATGACATGAGGAAATATATTCATTGTTAAAGTCTATTTGACATGTGTAAGTAAAGTCAATGCCTCATTTTTAAACTCTAGATACTGGAAATATTTGTTTTCACTGTTACAGTCAAGCCAAATTTATTGATATATATACATATAGAAATGTGTCATGCTCAAGATAGTAACAATAGATAGTAAAAATATTACAAATTAAACCTTAAACATGTTAGAATAAAAAAATTACACTGGGAAAAACCAAAGTAACCAAGTGAATTTTTATCAACATTGGAAATGAGTTCATTTAGAAATTAGAAATATTGGAGTGTTTACATAATAAACAGACCATCTCATAATTAAACTGGATTAAAAAAAAACAATGTCACACATTAGAAAGATTTACACCTCTCATCTCATCTGTTTAAAGTTAAAACAAAGTGTGCAGACATCCTGAATTAATAAAATACAGTAACTTTAGTGTAAAGACTGTGGAGCCAATTTGCTCACCTGGGCAGGTACAGACCTGTTTGGCCAACAGGAAGGGGAGAGGGAGGATGGAAGGATGGGGTTGAGGTTGCCCGTGAAGTCATATTGCCTCAGGCACCGTGGTCGAAACTCACTTCAAACTCAAACTCCACTGAGAACATGGGGGAGGGAGCAGATGTTCAGAGGAAAAAGAGGTGATGGAAGGAACCACCTTCAGCTATTGATCCACCCTGCAGTTTCAGTATATTATGTTAGTCATGTGCTGATGTGTTTCTGGAATTTATGCAGTGGGTTTGTTTTGATATTAGTAAAACATGATGTGGTAACTACACCGCTGTGTTGCAGTACTGACAAGTTGGGGAAAGCATTTTTTAATTAGCATGTAGTCTTTCAAGTTAACCTATTCTGTGGCTTTCAGTGAGGGGTTAAGGATCAAAGGTTAAAGGTTAGGAGAGGGATGAGCAGGGCAGTAAAGACAGATCTACACAAGCCTGCCTTTACACCCTCAGGACCTGTTACCATGTCTATTCTTTAAACAGACACAGCATGTGAAGCGCACACACACACACACACACACACACACACACACACACACAGTACGACCCCAGACAGACACCATCCAAATAGCCACAAACACAAAAAAGAAAAGAGCACTACATTCAAACATTCACATGCCCTCTGAAACAATGTCATTTACATGCAGTGTGAGCTTTTTTAGCTAAGTCCTCTTCTCCTTAGATTTCTTCTTCTCTGTGTCTCTAATGATCTGTCTGCAGTTTTGTGTGTGGCCTAATTCATTTTTCCTTCATATGGGACATAGAAGTGTATCAAAGGGACATTAGAAGTCAAATGGCATGAAAGGAAATGCAGACGCAACAAGACAAAACTAAGAAACTGTGTTAAAGAAAGAAAGGTCAAAGTCTGACGACCTTTAGTCTTTATGTCTCCATGAAGATCCAGTTTTTAGCTTGTCTAACACTTGGATTTATAGGAGTGGTTAGTGCTGTTGCCTCACAGCAAGAAGGTTCCAGGTTTCAGTCCTGTTCGACCCCGAGGCCTGTGAGTGTTTGTTTCTGTGATGGACTGGTGATGTGTCCAGAGCATGCCCTGCCTCTCACCCAGTGCCAGCTGGGATTGACTCCAGCTCCTCCGTGACCCTGGATGTTCCAGGAAAAGCATTAGATTCCCATTACTTATACTTTGTGGTGCAAGGGCATGCTAACATGCTGAGAGCACATGAGAATTAAATAAAAGTAATGAGCTCATCACAACAGCAGATGTATGTTACATTTTTATCCAATGAACTACTCAATTTATCAGCCTGTGATTTTAAACTATCTTGTCCTCTGATATTGAAAGAAGCAAAGCGAGATAAGACAGTTCCTGCTGGCTGCTCTTGTTAGGACTTTTTATACAGTAGGTGCTTTCGTCCTCCAAAGAACTGTGAAAACATTCCTCCGTCCTGAAAGTGCTCGTTTGCCAAAAGTCCTCATAGACACCCTGAAACACACACTTCTACATATCCACAAAATCCAGTCAGACATTAGAAAACTATACACACACCAATAACAACAATCCCATTACTAAAATTGACGTGTAACATTAACCACAAGTGAGTTATGTAGCTACAAAAACATAATAAAAACAAATGGATTTAAGCTTGCTGCCAAAATCCTAAGTTCATAAACCTATCACGTTTCATGCGAAGTAGGTGTGAAGATAACCCGAACACAAAACACAGGGACTTCCAAAGAACTTTAAAGAACTTTCCAGTGTCAACAAAGGCATAGTGAGTCAGAAATAGTGTGTAATTACAGGAAAAAGTTGTTGCATCAGCCTTCAAATGCACCACGCTGCAAAAATAAGAAGAGGACAGAAACAGGTAGAGGACTAAAGTACCCTTTAAACATTTAGGGTGCACAAGGTCAAAGGTCACGATCTCTTGGTGACCCCCAAGGGCCTTGTAAACACTTAGTCTGATCCTCATGAATGAGGAAACAGTGGTCACCGATGGGACATCGAGACCCTAACCAATGCAGCCGACAGGTCACCACTGTGACGGACAGGCGTTGACACTGTTACCATGGTAACTGGCGGGCAGTGATAGACGGGCTGTTAAGTGATGTGTGTGAGAGAGCTGATCATGCTGAGATGCAGAGAGGAGGGATTAAGTGCACAATGGAGCTGGGATTAGTAATCTAACCACGATATCCCTGCACCTTGATGTGCAGTGACACAGTGCTTGACTTCAGGGTGTCCATGGGACTTCAGCTGATTTTTTGCGATGACTAATCTGACTTCGTACATTAAGGGAGGAAATGTATGGGTTAAGGGAGGTGGGTTAAAACAACAGACAGTTCACACGTGTCGCAATTCACAGCCAAAGGACGCCAGCCAAGAAAAGCTGTACACAGCTGCTTTCCACGTGTATCACTTGCCAACAACTGCCAGTCAGATTTCCTTCCCTGTTACTACCAGTTCCTGCAAAAAGAGCAAGAAACTAATGACAGTGAGCCAGTTCTCTGCCACTTTAGCTGAAAGTTGACAGGAATGATGAGCATTTGCATATACTTGTATCTTTTGTGTGTGTAGTTTGCTTCTCACTATGCAGGTAAAATGCTAATTAAGCAGCACTTGTTTGGTTGTTGTCTTAAGCTATCAAAACAATTTAATGTTAGCAATTAGTGGCCATAAGAAACCTGCAAAAACACAATGGTTTTGCATGATTTTCCTATGATCCCAGAGACGAGCAGCATACACTTAAGGTTAGCACAGAGGTGAATGATGATTTCAGACATGTTCAGGTGAGGAATGAATGTTATGGTTAGTATATGAATACGAGCCACTGGAAATATGTGTGTTAATGATGACGAGTGAGTACAGTGTGTGTGTGTGTGTGTGTGTGTGTTCAATAAGGTGCAGCAAACATCTGTCGCCCTCAGAGCACACAGACCACAATCTGGCTCACCTCCCCATGGCAGAAACCACTGCCAACACTCCCCTGGTACTGCAAACACAGCTGTGAACACAAACACAGACCAATACAGAGGAACCTGGCAGAGCAAACCTACCGAACAATGATCACACAAAGCAAACTAAAATCTGGCACACAAACAAAACCATACCTGGTCTATGTAAAACACGTCAGTTGACCAAATGTGAGCATCACTATAATAAGACTTAAAATACAGTACAGTCTAATAATAGAGGGCAAATAAATGGGTCACAGAGGAGTCTGTATTTTTAGCTTATATCAGCAAGTTACTGTTCAACATCATCTGTAGTGTAACTGGAGCTCACACCTAAACAGACGTACAGTGTTGTAGCAGCTGTTGACAAAGTGAATATTACTCCTTCATACTGTTTCAATTTCAAAATGTAAAGCTTCTGTCCGACTCTTTCATCACTTCTTTCCTCCTCTATACTTCTCTCTCCTCCCTTCCCTCTGCAGTCTGCTTCTCCTTTCCTTCGTTCCAAAAGGGAAATGAGCGAAGGATCATGCCACACAGAACAGAAAAGGATTATTTGTTGGTTAAAAATCCTTCACGTCTCAACTAATCCCAAGTGTTTAAGTATTACTAAGCTCACTGAAAGACTGGGGAATGACAGGAATGGCTCTGTGTGTGTGTGTGTGTGTGTGTGTGTGTGTGCGTGCGCGTGCGTGCGTGCATGTGTGTGTGTGTGTGAAAAATATTGCTACTTTAATCCAAGCCCTAATGAAGCTCTGCTGGTGGTTTCATACCTTGCGTCCCAAAACTGACCAATGGCGCACAAGGTCACGGTCCAGCCAGAGTGTGGGCTGATCCAATCAGAGACAGTACAGCAGGGAGACTGTGAGGTAGCCAGAGGACATGAGGAGGAGGTGAATTTCCTCCCCAAAAGCCTCGACAAACTCTTATGATGGAGTATAATCGGATTCTGAGAAGCTTAGTGGGAATTTGCCCAGAGAAAATTGTCTTATTATTATGACTTCTTTGTTTAGCTGATGCCCTTATCTCCAGGCCTGAATTGGAAGGATTATTTTGCTATTCTGCAACCCATAATACCAGGAAACTGGTTCGTTGGCAATTAGGTGTAAGTGCCTTCGTTAAGTGTGTCACAGTATTAGAGCTGTGTTAGCAGCTACGGTGAATTGGCACCCGCACTAGTTCCTAAATCAGGGGTCACAAGAAGGAAATACAGTGGGTACGCAAAGTATTCAGACCCCTTTAAATTTTTCACTCTTTGTGTCATTGCAGCCATTTGCCAAAATCAAAAAAGTTCATTTTATTTCTCATTAATGTACACTCAGCACCCCATCTTGACAGAAAAAAACAGAAATGTAGAAATTTTTGCAAATTTATTAAAAAAGAAAAACTGAAATATCACATGGTCATAAGTATTCAGACCCTTTGCAGTGACACTCATATTTAACTCACATGCTGTCCATTTCTTCTGATCCTCCTTGAGATGGTTCTGCTCCTTCATTGGAGTCCAGCTGTGTTTAATTAAACTGATTGGACTTGATTAGGAAAGGCACACACCTGTCTATATAAGACCTTACAGCTCACAGTGCATGTCAGAGCAAATGAGAATCATGAGGTCAAAGGAACTGCCCAAGGAGCTCAGAGACAGAACTGTGGCAAGGCACAGATCTGGCCAAGGTTGCAAAAGAATTTCTGCAGCACTCAAGGTTCCTAAGAGCACAGTGGCCTCCATAATCCTCAAATGGAAAAAGTTTGGGACGACCAGAACTCTTCCTAGACCTGGCCGTCCAGCCAAACTGAGCAATCGTGGGAGAAGAGCCTTGGTGAGAGAGGTAAAGAAGAACCCAAAGATCACTGTAGCTGAGCTCCAGAGATGCAGTAGGGAGATGGGAGAAAGTTCCACAAAGTCAACTATCACTGCAGCCCTCCACCAGTCGGGGCTTTATGGCAGAGTGGCCCAACGGAAGCCTCTCCTCAGTGCAAGACACATGAAAGCCCGCATAGAGTTTGCCAAAAAACACATAAAGGACTCCCAGACTATGAGAAATAAGATTCTCTGGTCTGATGAGACCAAGATTGAACTTTTTGGCGTTAATTCTAAGCGGTATGTGTGGAGAAAACCAGGCACTGCTCATCACCTGCCCAATACAATCCCTACAGTGAAACATGGTGGTGGGAGCATCATGTTGTGGGGGTGTTTTTCAGCTGCAGGGACTGGACGACAGGTTGCAATTGAAGGAAAGATGAATGTGGCCAAGTACAGAGATATCCTGGAAGAAAACCTCTTCCAGAGTGCTCAGGACCTCAGACTGGGCCGAAGGTTCACCTTTCAACAGGACAATGACCCTAAGCACACAGCTAAAATAACAAAGGAGTGGCTTCGGAACAACTCTGTGACCGTTCTTGACTGGCCCAGCCAGAGCCCTGACCTAAACCCAATTGAGCATCTCTGGAGAGACCTGAAAATGGCTGTCCACCAACGTTCACCATCCAACCTGACAGAACTGGAGAGGATCTGCAAGGAAGACTGGCAGAGGATCCCCAAATCCAGGTGTGAAAAACTTGTTGCATCATTCCCAAGAAGACTCATGGCTGTACTAGCTCAAAAGGGTGCTTCTACTCAATACTGAGCACAGGGTCTGAATACTTATGACCATGTGATATTTCAGTTTTTCTTTTTTAATAAATTTGCCAAAATTTCTACATTTCTGTTTTTTTCTGTCAAGATGGGGTGCTGAGTGTACATTAATGAGAAATAAAATGAACTTTTTGGATTTTGGCAAATGGCTGCAATGACACAAAGAGTGAAAAATTTAAAGGGGTCTGAATACTTTCCGTACCCACTGTACCTCAGTGGCTGTTTTTCTGCAGGAACCTCTCACCGTGTGGTAAAGGTTTCAGCTTTGTGTCGTCCAATGGCTCGTTATTTTATAGTGAAACCACCAGGAGCAGTCAGAATGAAAAATCAACAACAAGCGAGGCCTACGGTATTAGCAAGCGAACATAAAGGATCGCTGTTAAAGTTTGCAGCCCTGGACAAAGAAAAAGAAAGTAGCTTTCATGTGGCCCAGTCTGGAATCAGTAGCATAATGTTTGCTCATATTAATTTGGGCTGTAGTTTATTTCTGTTGGTTCTGGCTACAGTTGTAGTTACATATCTGATCTTCCACTAACAATCTAAGTAACTAGCAGGTTGGTTGAGAGAATTTCTGCTGTTAGTCTAAGACTCTTCTTGGTTTTGACACAAGATCTGACATCAGATGTATCTGGCTGTGTTTTATTGGTTTTTACTTTTTTCTAGTCCACTGTGGCTCTAAATCAAATGAGGTCCTGGGTGACTTTCATTCCCAACCAATACCATTAAGTCACTCTGACTAAATGCATCCTTTTTTGCTTAACGATGCATTAGGGAAGCATTGAGTGGGTGGACAGGGACAACTGGTGGAAAATCTGGGATTCAGCAGCAGTGATGGTAATGATGATGTTTGACTGTGTTGAAGGGTCTGTTGTCAAAGGATTTGTATAAATCAACCGGTCGAGGCAGATGGCCGCCCAACGCGAGCCCGGTTCTGCTGGGGGTTTTTTCCATTAAAGGGAGTGGCCAAGTGCTGCTCATAGGGGATTGATGCCTTGAATTTGAAACCTATTTCTCACATGAAGAACAATGAATTGATCCCCCAGGCAACATTTGCTGCTTATGATCTTCACACACACATTTCTCAATAGGAAAGAGCTGATTAATTGTACAATTGAATGATGTTTAGTCGTGATAGACAATTTCCAGACCAAGGTGTGAATGCTGCAAAACAGTAAGGAAGGAAGAGGGAAGTGGGTTTTTGTGGGATAATACCAGCTGTCTAAGTGCTTTATCTCCTGTATTAGTGTCTGTGAATCCCAAGGACAAACGGTGGCAGGCAAACCCAGCTGGTCACAGTCTGTTAGTTACGTATCTTTAAACATAGTATCTGTGCCCTTCCATCTTTCCCTGCACATAAATGCCTGTGTGCACACAAACATGCAAAGACACCTTTGTCCTTTGTGTGACTGAATGTGACCATCAGTCTTCAAGTGGATTTCACTCTAAATGTGTTGGGCCTTTTAAAACAAGGACAGGTAACGCTGCAACAGCTGCTCTGGCTTTCTGTCACATTCCTCTTCTTGCTGCTGCATTTTCTTTTTCCACCTCTCACCTCTCTCCCTCTCTCCCTCTGTCATTATCCAGCAATCATCCTGCTGCCTTTCATTATCAAATGATCTTATCACAGGAAGGTGAAAATTGACCGTGCAAGATTTGAATCCCTGACCTGGCCACGGACTGCATGTTGCTCTTCATACTGATGCAAAAACCAAAACAGATCCTCTTTAAACTGTTCTCTGTTTCTGTCAGTGTTATTCTCATCCCTCCTGTGGTTTGACCAGCTCCTGGTTTAGCACCTCTTGGCTCACTGCTCTAGGAAATACCTGTCCTCAGCTGACACACAGAGCCAGTTTATTCATTAAACACAACGTCTGCTCTATTTTTCTCCTCCAATGTTGGTCGGTCAATCGTCCTGTTGTCAAACTTTATATAAATTTCCTTCTGTAATACTGTCGACAACCTGTTTTTTCAGGTTCCTTATAAGGATAACTGTGTTTGGGCTTTAATTGTTCTCTAACGTAAAATTCACCTCTGTGATATCATCCTCTCTGACCTATTCCTGCTTTCACATCACAGACCTGTCATGTTTTCAATAAGAACCATAAGTAAATATAAATGAAAGGTCACAGAGCAACCACAGTTCAGCGTAGTGACTACAACCACTCTATGAATTTGTCACATGTATGTAAACATATGTTGTTTTGGGCCGTTTACTAAAGTTACTGATGCTGCTACATTTCCCTTAAAGCACAGCTCCCTAATCCACATTATTTATGTAGCACCTGACCCTAAAACTATTAACCAAAGTGTTTTACAGTGATATAAAAAACAAGATAGGACAATAGACTAAATAGCTATGGGTCATAAAGGCGTGGCTGAGCTGCTAACTAGTTACCTGAAAACTGATGTTAGCACGTTGCCCCAGTGAATGTTTATTGGGTGTGAAATTTAGATAAGAAGGAGACTTATGAAGAACTTACGTGTTGCGTTCAAAGGTTGTTGTTCTTGTGCTGTGTAGCAGGCTGCTGTTAGCGTGACCGTCTGCCTATGATAAAACAGTGAGATTATGGCTGCTATGCAAATGTGGTTTCAATTGAAGCAATATTATTGGCTGTATGTTAAAATGTTATACCCCTATATAGATTGACAAACATTAATCCAAACGATCAATGCACAATCATCATGAAACCATTTCATTTCTAGCTTTAAAATGGTTCTGAATCTCTTCACGTGTTTGTGAAGTTCGTATTGTTTTTATGAAGAAAATGCAGCCAGATAATCTAATGCTGCTACACACCTCCCACCCACCAAATACACACAAAGACTAAGTGCCCACACATGAAGCCAACCACAACACAAACAAGGTGTGCGATATGCTACAAATAGAGAAGATAAAGTAGAGCTGAGTGATGGCGGAAAATCTTTTTTCCTGACTTGGCAGGTGCTCTGACTCGGCACAAAGAGCATCTGTCACTCGCACAGAAAAGAGTCGCTCTATAGAAAATTATCGTATACAGTCCTGCCACGGAGCTGACACATAAACAGACAGCTATCCAGGAATCAGGGAAACACTGACATCTGAGTCCTGTAAAGTCGCACAAACACATGTCAGGATACAACTTTTACACAGTCGTAACAAAAATACACACACACACACACACACACACAGCAGGGAGAACCCTGTCAAGCTGAGTGCATCTGCCAACACTGCTGTAAACACAACAGGCCCAGTAGGTGTTCTATCGAAGTGTGTGTGTGTGTGTGTGTGTTTATCAGGACATGACCTAACACCAAACCCCTCTGTCCAAGTAAGTAAAGGAAAAATACCTAATCTACACTTAAAATAGTCAGTTCTACAGTATATGTTCATCCATCCATCCATCCGTTTTCTGTAGTTTATCCAGAGTCAGGTTACAGTGGCTGCAGGTAAATATACATGCATATAGTTATATGTTGAAAACACACATACACATACTGTACCAGCGGGTTTGTCCTGGCACACAGTCAGATGCAGGCGGAGATGGTGCAGACAGGCTTTGATGTGAAAACAAAATGTGATGAAAAGCTGCAAACAGATAAAATACGTTTAAACTGTCTTGTCAGTTTGTGCTTGTTTAAAATGAGATCTGGCAAAGCATGAGCGAAAATAAAGATTAATGGATAATTGCAGAGGCAAACAAGAGGAAAACAGCGCTTAAGTCTCCATAGAAATGTTCTCAGGTGCCCCTTGTGTCCCTTGGTTGAATACACCCATGAGCCAAACGAATGTAATCAGAGCCAATAGTTAAATAGTATATTTTAAACATGTAGCCAGGAAAAATCATGTTAAATGTTTAAATAATTCCCGGATGAAGTGTGTACAGAGAAAAACAGTAGCAATGGGGAGTTTTTATCTCATGCTGCAGTGTTGTAATAAGTATGTGGGTCAACATCCTGATTACAGTCCAGCATCACATTCCACTTCTGTTACAGTCATCTGTGATTAGCATGTGGGCCAGTCTGCAGCGTTTGTGTGGGTGTACCAGTGTGTGTGTGTGTGTGTGTGTTTGTGTAGTGTATGTCTGTGCGCACCTGCCTGTCACTATCTATGTGCATATTGACCATTTGTCTAGATTAACGTGATGAAAATACCCACTGGAATAATGTGTCTACACATTCAACAATCCAGCTCCAGCTTCCTCACGTCTGTGTGGTTTGTGCTGTGTCCACACTACAGCTGACGACACAAGCAAAACAACACTTTGCATTAGCAAACTTAAAGTAGTTCTTTATTATTTACATTTAGTTTTTTATTTTGTTGTTGCTACTCAGACTCTGCCTCTCGCTCAGTGTCAGCCGGGACAGACTCCAACCCCTCCCAAGTCTCCCAAGTAGAATAACTGGTATAGA
Organism: Mastacembelus armatus; assembly: GCF_900324485.2. NCBI lineage: Eukaryota > Metazoa > Chordata > Actinopteri > Synbranchiformes > Mastacembelidae > Mastacembelus > Mastacembelus armatus. The sequence goes on along the minus strand of NC_046639.1, from coordinate 24,820,007 downwards.
TAATGTTGGTACTTCTGGTTCCAAGGATCTCAAATGTTTTAGGACCTGAAGTGGTGCAGCAACACACTGTAGGCTCCATCATAAGGGAGGCTTTGCAAAAGATATGCAGGGCCTATCGTATGTTCTGGGCTGTAAGTCACACTGTTGAACAGAAAAAAATATATATATGTCACTTCAGTGTTTAAGTCTCTTTCTAATTATACTAATTATAGTGTAAATTAGCCTATGAAGAACATAGACTAGGCTTAACTCTAAGCAGAAGTGTATTATGAAATTAATTCATCTGTGTGAAGTTACTTTAAACAACGGCATCAACTTGGGGTGGGTGGGATTATTGTTTTCGTTCTGGGCGACATTGTCACTTGTGTTACACTAGGAGTTGTAGTTTATCGTGAACATAAGCGTTTTGACTTTTTCTGCAGTACTATGTCTTTTTCATTTGAGTCAAGGGTGCCAAGACTGGGTCAGTCACCAAACGGGGACAAAACTGGCTGCAATGGACTCTTGGGTTTGCAGAAACGATTATTACTGTCCGTTATTCTGGACTTGTTGACTTCCCAAGTCAGGAAAAGGACAAGTCCATTGATCAGCCCCTTCTTAACTCATCAGATTTTTTTTAGACTTTCCAAACTTGTTTTTCCCATTTCTTTATTCCAGCCTATAACATGTGCAAAGCTCAACCTACAAACAATTTGAGTATGCGTACGTGCCACTGTATCATCCTGTGTATGTATGTGTCCATGTGAGAGCCCACCTGCCTGTGTGTGTCTATCAGGTGTGTATCAAATTCAGCTGGAGCTGAGGGTGCTGCTGTTAAGGTCTCTGTGGATGTGGGTTTGGAGGATTACGTACCTGCATTACCTCGACTTGATCTCTATCACCGGTGTCAGCTCTCTAACACTCTGCTTAATCTTGCTCACTGACAAGATGAAAGATGCTTCATCTGATGCGCTTTATCTTCATAGTACATCCTCCTCCACAAATTGAAGTAGACTCTTCAGAAAAACTTGAAGAAATATAATCAGAATAGTTTTTGAATTCGTTGCCTGTTTTTTAAAGCCAAGATTCACCAATTAACATCTACAAACTAGTGGACTCAGCTTCCCCTGAGTCTTGTGTTTGTAATTATGGTCATATGTCCCAGTTGAGCCAGGTTGCTTTTTTCACATGCAAGCTTTAGTGACGTTTTTATAAAATCTGTGCAAACCATAAATTTAAAGAGCTGTCTGATTCAGAGAGAGAAGCACAAATTCTTCCATACTCTTGTAAAGTCTTGCTTTTAATAGTGTTTTAGATGAAACTGGTTCACAAATGTTCTACTTCAAGGCTTAAGGAGGGTTTTCTTATAAGGGGCTGAATTGGGGGAACAGTGTGAGAGGAATGCTATTAGCTGGGGAAAAAAAGCATAGCTAGAGGGACAGAACATAAATCTGCAGCCTTCGTGGCAAATGGAGGAAATGAAGATTGAAGACTTTTCACCTAACCCCTAAGTAAATCTGTCCGCACTGCTTCCTCCTCCATCAGTCTCATCACAGCTCCACGTTTCTCACTCCACTGCTGCCCTTTGTGTTTATCACTTCAACTTTTGTTCTCTTCTTTTCACCTAACATCCATCCAGGGGGCCTCCTCACCTCTGCCTCTGGTCACCGTCCACCAGGCTTTGCAGAGAGGCAGGTTCAGACAGGCCTTCCCTCCTCCAGGCCTCGGTCTCGATGGTATTTACTTGGTCACTTGAAGTATATGAGACTTAGTCACTTTGTTAGGGCTTTGTACTTGCAACTCCAGTCTGCTGTGTTTGCTGTCATCTTGGAAGTCGTCTTAAGGATTTGCTTTGTGCAAAGAAATAACCATGATAGGGAATTAATAACAGTAGCTGCAGCACTGAATTTCCTCCCCTTTCAGAATCATATTTTTATGCCCTTTGCATAAAATCTCTCAGAACACTGTCCTCTTTACCGGCTAGCAACTGAACTTCATAGAGGGAAAATGCTGTTAGTGGGTAATATATGGGCTAGTGCAAGCAGAGCAGTAAGCTTCAGAACAGCAAGCGGGGGGGGGGGGTGTTTCTCCTTCCCAGGTAACATACAGGCTGGAGTTTCTTGCAGGCAGGTGTTCGAGGTCTATACAGTCTGAGAGAAAGACTGGATTGAACATCAGTCCAAGATAAAGCAGTAAAACATGAATCTGTGTAGCAAAGCATTTTAAAGCTTTGTTCTGATTTAATAGATTTTGTCCTTTTTAATAAAATATAGGTGATTTGGGAGTTTGGGCATTAACACTGTAGCTATGTGGTGACTTTGAAGAACCTAGACCCTTTTTTGTTAGGAAGTTATTCACTAAGGTAATTAAATAAACAAGGAGCCATGAGCTTTGTTTTTTGTCTTTATTACAGAGACTCCTAATTAGTCCACCTAAAATATTACAATAATACAATATTCCAGATGGAGACTACCAATGTAAAGTCTTCTGTAGATAGGCTCATCATTTTCGAGCTAAACATCCTCACTATCATAATTTACCTTCACTGAATAATACCCAAGAGCAGAGATTGGCTTGAACTCATTTCAGCTGGATTTTCCATCATCCCATATCCAAATAACTCTCCAACCACACACACACACACACACACACACACACACACACACACACACACACACACACACACACACACACACACACACACACACACAGGCAAGCACATGAGGAACACATATTAGGTAACTGACAAAAAATGTATGCAGCTATACAAATGGACAGAGAACACAGAAAAACACTCACACAGCTGTCTTATTCAGCTGAGTGTGCCCCACAGCTTCTTTTTAGAAGCTTTTATTTTGTCAGGACCTCACAGAGCAGGACTGCACTTCTCAGTAATAACTGTCACTCCTGATGGGGCTCTCAGTAGCTCGATAAATCACCGGGTACATGCTGTGTCATTACGTTTTTCTAAAGGAATTACCACAACGCTCTAATTAAGAGGAATTCATTTTTTGTGCTAATACAAATTTTCAATAATAAGTCAATAAATTTTGCTGTTACACGCTGTTAGTCTGATTCCACACACACATCAAGTCACATATATTTTCTGTATTTTATGTTGCTTTAAACTGCTTTTTTTAAGAATCTGCCCCCTTGTTGCAATAATGCACTTAGTCTGAAGTAATGACTTTGATCATTTACTGCACTCACTGCACAGATTCACTGCAGTGTATATATACGTCAGCTGTATGTGCTCATATTTAATTCAATTTATTCAACCCTCAAGGAGCATTTTGAGAAAATCTTGTTTGGAAACAGACTTTTGTGCCTCTTCAATTTCAGTTTGTTTATTGTTTATGTGACAGGTTTTTTTTTATTGTAAACTGTATTTAAAAAAACATTTACCTCTCAAGGCTTATTCAATTTTAGACTTGTTCTTCATGTCCTGCTGGCAAAACGTAAGAATCTGACCAGGCAGGTAGCGACATGGCTGGATGTAAAGCATGTTTGTGTATGTATGCAGTAAATCTCTTTGCAGCTCACTGAGCTGACAGAGGAGGGAGAGGCGTGATGGATGGATGGAGGGAGGAATGAGAGAAAGGATGCTGGAAGGAGAAGTGAATGGAGAAGGGGGTCATGTGTTCAGCAAACACCAACTGGGGAAAGAAACAGCTGACTCAAGCCTAAGAAAGTGGAAGTAGAATATTTTGTTTGGGGCGGAGAAGCAGAGTTGGGAATGTAATTTGTAAATGTCCAAAGTGGCGAAAGAAAAATGAAAGTCACTGAAAGTTGTTGCAGAAAAGTGCAGGTCATATCAAGTGGCATGTTCTGTGCTGGTGAAAGAGTTTATTAGTGCTTGCTCACGGTCTTTGGACCATTTTTCCATTTTTCAATCAAACTGTTTAAAAGAATTTTACCCAAAATATATACATGATAAAATATACACAGGACAAAGGGATAAAAAAAACATGAGACTCAGAAACACCGGTCAGACCTCAGAGTCATCCTGGAAATATTTTGTATTTGGAAAAGTAAATTGGTTCAAAAGTTTCAGGGTATTATTTTGTTATTTTTAAAAATAAACCGCTGCTATTGAAAACAGGGACACTGTATCCTCAAATTCATAAATAAAGAATATTTTCCTGCTTCGTAAAAATGACCACACAAGAGATATATCATAAATTATGTGACTGCGGGATACAAACTCACAGCGTCCCCCCTAAACAACCAACAAGTCCTCCAGATGAAACCACAATGCCCTCCAGAGCTCACAGAGCAGGGCTTTCTGCTCTGATGACAGCATCAGCAGGGGGTGACTTTATGTGCCTGGGCTTTCCAAGCCCTTTCTGAGTCACTGGAAAAATAAAGCTCTTTTAGAACAAATTTTGCTCAGCACACTGGTAATATTATGGAACTGTCACAGTTTCATTAGGTTTAGGCAAAAAAGCCGTCGTCAACATGGGAAAAATAAAGTGTCTTCTGACCCCAACCTCCTCCTGGACTTTGTTTCACTGCAGACTAGTCCTCCATGGTATGAGGGAGATCTGCGATGTGCTATAGCACGGATATGACCTGTGATAAATATTTAAGCTACAACAATACAGTTCCTATGTGTTTCTGCTTTAATAGAGACACAGTTACCGTTCAGAATATTCAGCAGTGTAGTATCACCAACAGACTGTAGCTGCTTAGATCAGGAAATGACCACACACTCTCACTAATCAGGGCTCTTAAATTACACGTGTGGGCTGGTACCTGTCCACACAGAAACAAGATGAGCAAAAGACACTAACTTTGGCCTCCTCACTCCCTCCTTTGCTCGAGTCGTCTAACTGCGTACGAAGTGTAGTGTGCAGGTTTTGAAACAACCAATAACCTTCCTCCATGCAGAGGTTTGTGAGTTGTGCACGTCGGCTCCTCTTGTGAACTGTTCCCTCTCTGACCAGGGCTGCAGATACTTTTACACATATCTACAGAAAAGCCATTACCTGTAGGCTGTAGCTCTCACATGGGAGAATTTATATAAGGATGTGAGAATGTTTGGAAATTTCAGATCAGCTAAGTTGAAAATGTAATCTTAAATAAATATTCAGATCTAGCCTGACACAGACACTGCTAAAAAGACCTTGTTGGCTCCTGCCATTTCATTTCTATCAGCAGGAATTACTATAAACAAGCTGCAGGAGAACCTGCTCCAGGGGCTATTATCTCCTACTACATGTACTTACAGTATTTGTCTCTTTCTCTTTTTGAATTATACACACACGGGTACATTTATAAACAAAACGGAGGAATTTCACTCAGAGCAAAGAAAATCTTGCAGCAGCAGAGGACAGATTTTGCTCTGGGCCTGATGATGGTTCAGAAACATAGGCCAGTGCTCCAGAAGAATGTGCCAGCATCCTTAAAATGCCCCCTGAATACACCAGACTCCAGCTTCATAACTCTGGGCTTTTATAGGATTGTTTCTTCTTTGTTAGTTTGTTTGCTAAACATCTTTGTCTTAAGGATATTTTAGAGACAGGGGGATATTTGTATTGTAATACTTTAATACTGCCATGCTTTTATTGTTTACTTCTTACTATTAGCTGTTCATGAGGTTATGTAAAGTACCACCATCAGAGAAGTATAACCAGTTCCCTCCATGTGAAAGGTGCTGCATTGCTTTTTATGAGAGGACGAAGCAGAAGGCGCAGCTAAGCAGATGTGCCACAAAAACGATAAATAAATAACCAAATAATCGACAAACAGGAAATCAAAAGGGGCAAATAACTCAATCTGTCTGTTAATTCTGCATTACACTTTCTAATGACCCAGTATTGCATTAATCTGTCTTCTACCAATAGTTTTTCCTAATTACAGCTGACACCCTGAGCGACGCTGCCAGGTGGAACCAGTGAGCATATGTGAAACAAATGAGCACCAAGCACTGATATTTTTTCTGAAGGATATTTTTACTGACCATTCACACCAAGTCATATTTCTGTGCTATGAGCTGTTTTCTATTAGAGCAGTTTCACCTTGTTCAGTGGCACCTCAGAAAATAAAGATTATTCTGTATTTTTTCTCTTTGCATGTATGTTATTCCATAATGACGGATGACACATATATTGCCATCGATACTGAAACTTCTGTAGGCATGCATGTGATGTGCCTGTGGAAAAGCAGAGTGTGTTTTAGTTCTGGTGATGGTGTTTGCCAAGCCTGACGGGCACCTTCACCGAATCCCCAGACACGTGAAAGTCACAGCGAAATGCTGATGACACAGGGCTTCCCATGCCAGCTGGCCAGCTCATACACATACATGTAAGGACATGAGATGCAACATGACAAGGTGGAACTTTACTTATTGCAACAACCACAGAAGATTCTCATACTAAGTTTTTCTGTAGGAGCCTTTTACTTTTACTGTTATATTGTACTTTAACATTGTGAAGATTAAAAGGCTTTTTATGATGACAGCTGCATCTTCAGAAGAAGATACACAGTAAGAGTACTAGGTGTTCCCTACTTGAAAAAATACTGAAGTACATGGAAAGTTAGAAATGCAGCAAAAAATGCAGAACATTTTAAATTGATTTTCTGAATTCATGTATCCTGGATGTGTTTGGGTGAAGATGCAGTATGTTAAAATATTTAGTTCAGAGTAGTTTAGTTTTATCACAAGTCAGAGATTCAACACACTGTGTTGAGAAATGTTGAATTTGTTAAATATATATATTTTGTATATGTCCTGCATGTGTGCAAGTTGTGTATGAACCACACATTTTTGCATTATCCTGACTGTGTGGATTTTAAAACCTGTCTACAGCACAGCCCTGTACAGTGTGTGTGTCGGTCCACTTGTATCTGTTAAGTGAGTCCATATTCAGTGTCTGTACTCAGCTGTGTGTTTGCGTCCTTAGTTGTTTTTCCCCCTGACTCAGCTGTTTGAGTGATCCAGAGATAAAAGTGCAGAGAGTTGCACGAGCACTGCAGGGAAGTTTCAGCTGATGAATAAACATGAACTGGGACAATTATGCAACGTACACATGCACACATCTCTTTAAGAACATAAACACCAGTGGTGCTGCATGTGTGCTGCCCGCTGAATTTTAAAAGGCACAGGTGCACACACACACACATAAACGTGCACAACTATACATATTTTGCATTAAAAGGTTAAACAAAGTGAGCCTGTGTGTTTGTGCGTGTGTGTGTGTTTCATTAAGTGAGACTCAAGTCCTGCCTGTTTTTCTTTGTGCAGGGAGGGGTACAGGGTAATCCTGCATTTATGAAAGACATCTGCACACCCTCACTGTCTGAAAGCCAGCCTGGATTAGGATGGAACATACAGTACCCCAGCCACTATGAAGGTACACACAACACACATATAGAAAAAGACCCACACAAATGCTGCACGTGCATGTTTGAAAAGGGAGCAAGCACACATCCAAGTAGTTTTCTTGCTCTGCTCCACCTCATGAGGAGCAGAAGCCTTTAGCAAACACTTTGCCAATGGAGAAATTATTACAGACGTCAGCAGCCAATCGTAGGTTCAAGCAAAGAAAACATATTTCAGGTAGAGGGAGGAAGAAGAGGAAGAAGGAGAAAAACTAAATGTTTAACATGGAGAAAGACGACTGAGCATCTAGTGTTGCATTTCTTAAAATGTTTGTTTTTTTTAGGGTCCAATCAATTATTTTAGAGCAACAGAAGATTAAATAACAATATATGTTTAAATATTCTGTTTAAAATACAAAACCTTTAAATCATCAATGTCCTGAGTGGCACACGTTTATCTGGGATGTGCTAAAATCAAAAATATATTTAAAAAAAAAAAAAATCACTCTGGCTTCAGTTAATATGTAGAGAAATGAGCATCAATTAAGCACCTACCACAGGAAGTACCCTAAATGTGTTTACCTCCAAGGGTATAACATCAGATTTAATAATTAAATGATAATAGAAGAAGAAATATCACTCTATCTCAGAAATTCATTTTTAAAATGTTCATTCTTGGCTCCAGCCAGCCTACGATCCTTGATAGGAATAAACTGTGTGGATAATTGATGGCTGTAGACGTCGCTTTTTATATCATGGTTTGCATGTTACACTGTGCCAGTGGTGTTCGATACCTGTCTACAGCAGTGTGTGTTGTGATTTAACAGCCCTTGTTCCAGAGAATATAAAATATAGCCTTGTGACTGGAATTACTTTATGGCACTTGTAGATAAAAGCACTGCATAATCCTAAACACAGCAGTCACCCCAGCTCTACAGTCTATACATATTTTACTTTTAGTATTCATTGCATCGCTGAATACAAAATCACCCTACATACACACAGACACGCACTGTAGGAATCACTGAGCAGTGTAATGATACTGTAGGTGTGTCCAGGATGGCATCCCAATTGGTTTGACTAATGAAAGAGCAGCCCATCTCTTATCAATGAATTATGCATCACACATATTAAGAAATGGTCCACTGCATGGCATATTAATGCAGACACACACACACACACACACACACACACTGCATACACGTATAGACAGACATGTACACATGATGACACTAACACGAAAATGCTGAAATGAACAAAAGGCAGTACATGATATAAAAAAACATGCAGAGACAACAAAAGTGCTTAGTGAAGGTTTGAATATATTGTATAGTATTTGAACATATTGTATAGTAGTGGCACAGATTAGCTGCTGGAGTATAATTGGCTGTAATTAACTGTATTAACTTGTATATAGTATATAAATTACTATAACTAGTATATAACTAGTATATAGTATATAAAGACGTAAAGGTCCTGTGCTGTTTTTGAACTTCTTTTGTAATAATTTGTTAATTTGAAACCATGCAAAACACTTTGAACCTGAACACGTCATATTCCTGATTTCAGGCATTGGTACTTTGGCGAAGAAGAAGAACAGTGTTTGAATTACCAAAGAGCGAGGAGGCGTTTAACACCTCCAAGAGACACCTGAGCTCCCCGAGAAGATTTAGAAGTTTAGGAAAGGCTCAAAGACACATGCAAGGTAAGTAAACATTTCTAATGTTTCATTGAGTTAAGTTCAAATCTAATGTCGGTTTGTCCAAATGTCATTTTTTAGCCTTTTCACCCCCACAAACCCTCCTACCACTGAAATCTCCAAAGTAAATGCTGGAAAAATAACTGTGTTCTCAGACATTAGACAGACACAACTAAACTAATCCTGGTGTAAATTCAAGACCATGCCCCTTTAAATCAGTAACTCACTGCACTGTTCAAATCATTTACTCTAGATAAAAAAACCCTGCCCATATCTGCAAATTCAGGTGAGGGAATGCTGCTCCTAAGCAAATAAACATGGCTCTACTCTGGATTATCGCAAATTCCTAAACCAACTTGCATCATCATAGTAACCAGAACAGTAAACAGAAACCAAAACAGGAGATATTGCCATATCAGCAGCATGAAGTGTCTTGCAGCTGTCTTGGTGTACGTTATGTTCTGGATAAGAGCTGGAAATCTAAATGGTGAACAGGAGCCAAGAGTTGCCCTCCCCACCCCCACATATTATCCTGCATGGCTCTAATACAAAAGTAGCTTAGGATGCAGCCTGGGGATGGGGAGAGAGATAAATGTGACAAAGGAAAGATGGAGGGGAGCCAAATGGATGAGAGAGGAGAGATGAAAGAGTGGCAGAGTTCGGACTGCTCATTGGACTCATTCTCTAGTTGAACACAGTGTATTGAAAATATGGCATTTGTTTTTCAGGTGGATGGAAACACACTGATGGTGAGTTGTGCTCTAAAGCCTAAAAGCCTGGCACACAACCAGCGTCCACAGCTGGAGGTTGTGGGTCAAGTGTTTGAGGGGAAGTTGCTACTAGGAAGAGTGAAGGCATGAAGATGGTTTATGGTTGAGAATTTGATTTATTCAGCTTGTAATTCAGTTTTTTCATGTGTTAACCAAGAAATGGAAGTTTGAAAAATCACTTTAGTCAAAAAAACAACAATACAACCTCATTGTTTCACCAAATCCAAGCCCAACCTGTTCCAGTCAACCAGTTTGCAGGTTTTTCTTCAGTACGTCTTGGACTTTAGCACAGTAGTCTATACCACTTTCTCAATTCTTGATGTCTTTAAATCCCATTTCCTGTTTGTAAATAAACAGCTCCATAGCGCTGTTAGTACACAGGATGTCTTTAAATATGAAGCCACATCCAGGAGAAGGTTACCACAGAGACTGGATGCAAGCAGAACTGGGTACCCTGGGTCTTCCTGGAGTCCTGCACTTTGCCAAGAAACTGTCTCATTTATACTTTAAACTGTTTCCCCTTGTTTCCGGTCACTGTGCTAAGCTGTGCTGCTTCACGTCTACCATATACAAATGCATTAAATAACTCTTTAGTTCAAGGCAGCAGTTGAAGTTTTTATGGATAGTCTCACTACTCTGTATGCAAAAATAAAATGTTATGTGTTTCATGACTTCCCCTCTGACACCATCCTCAGGCCTTCTCACATTATGGGACACCAATGTGACCTCACCTGGCTCCCCCCTGTTCTGTTGTTTTCAGCTGCTTCCCATCATTTCCTGCATTACTGTGTTCCCACTGTTGCTCTCTGGGTGCAGAGGGGAAGCACCAGAGCTAACCCTCACCAAAGGGCTCTTTGTCCCTCAGCCTCAGAAAACACACTCGCACACGTTCCTCCTTTTGTGCGTCTACCTCCTACATGCACATGAGTCTATACCGTTTTCAGCTTTCAACAATGCTTCATGTCTGTGCCCCGGCCCACACATCCGAATACCACAGAGGGGACACTGTGAGCTCTCCTCCTTCTGTGTGGCTCATCCATTGTGTCGAACACCCGGTCGCCTGTGTCTCGCTTCACTTTCCTTTTTTCTGTCACTTCCTCATCTATTCTACAGTCTCCATCCTTCGTTGCCTCCACTTGGCGACCTCACCCAATGCCCACATTACAGTGACTCATCAGACGGCAGCTGCAGTCAAGGCCACGGAGCAAAGTGTTGGTGGAGCCGACAGTTCAGCACACCATCGCTGTGTCTGGGATGAAACTGCTCGTCATCTTTCCAAGTCTGCGTCTGTGAATTTCATTAGTCGGCAGTATCAAGTGAAGGAATGCCCACCTGTGTTGTCTGAGAAGTGAAGGTGATGGAACTGTTCAAGGCCGCTATCAAGTCTCAACAAGGCCACCGAAGTACTGACAAACACGGCTGTGTTTTCCACAGCGATCCTCTCGGCACACCTGTTGGTGATAATGTAGCGTTGAGTTCTAAAGTGGAAACCAACCTCATGTGGGAAGTTAGATTAACTGAGTGGGAATCAAAAGCTGTTATTTTCATCACAGAATGTGTGGAAAGACCATGACTGACGATAAATCCAGAAATAAGGGAAAGACCTGCCCCAACTGAAGAAAGACTAGGAAAAAATATGTCTGGATAAGAGAAAGACAACTAGACTATGGCCAGAAATCCAAAAGTGAGGGAAAGAGACAGGAAGTGATTGCCTTGCTGGACCTTGTCTTAAAAAGGTCAACATTACAGAGGACTATTTGTTCAGTGAGGAAGGTGGTCGAGACCCTCAGAGTCTCCAGATTAGGTTTCAAGTGGTTGTAGATGGTCTGTGTGGTTATAAGGCATCAGATTTTTTGAAGTATGGATGTTAAAGTTACATGTAACATTCCCAGTTGTGTTTCTCTGGTTTCTCTTTTGTCCTGTAACTACGATTTGTGAAAACTACAAAGCCAGTGGAAGCAGAGCTGCAACTTTTATTGTGAAGTTGATCTTATGCATTTGCACTGATGCTTCTCATGCACGTTTGTTTAAAACACTTAGAATTTGATACACACATATTTTGCTTATTCACCATAAAGCTGGTGTGATAAATGGTTGAATAGCGGAAGTTACTACAGGCAAATGCTGCCATCTGCTGGACATTGTGTAAATTACATTTACTATATGTCATGGGCATTTTTCAACAGCCATAAATCTAATAGCAAACAGACAGAAGTTTGAAAGATTTTCTTTATTACATGCTTTGACTTGGTGCACTGTAACATACAGAATGTGTTTTTGTGAATCTAAAGGCAGTGAAGTGTTAAAGATGGTCAACTGCTCTGAAAATTAACTAATTTATCCCCTTTAACGAGAATGAAGCAGAGCTCCTTCAGCAAATCTCCACTGTTTGTGTGTTCACAGATGCTGAGACAGCCACAGCGCCGTGTTGAGGAAGCAGTCAGCCTGTGTGTCCACTCTGGACAGAGAATGTCCATCTTCGGGAAACCACAACACTCTACGAGGACAAACAGTCATGAGCAGAACTAAAATCAGTTTTCATTATCACAGTCATCACAACAATAGTCTCATTGTCAAGATGTTATTTTCCTCAGATGCTGTCAGGCTATGATGGATTGTCTGGGTTTCTTTATTGGTCTTTATTGGTGCTTTGTTGTACCTGACAGGTGAGGCTCTGCTCTTCAGGGCTCTATAGAGCTCCAGACCCTGGTGAGGAGACACTCGTCTGTCTCTGCCTCCCAGCATCAGCAGCACTGGAGCCTTGATCTGCACACAAACACATACATGCTGCAGCATACAAAGGTATGTTTACACATACGTCTACTGTGTCATAATAAAACAGACTCCTCATGTTTCTTCTAGTGGATTTAAAAACTGATAGCAGCAACTTTTTATTCCTGGAAAATGAATGGCTGGATTTGAATGTTGATTTGATGTGAGTTCTTCGGATCATTTCTAATTCAGTTGAACCACTGGATCATAATATTTACTTGTGAAAAAGAAATAAGAGATTTTCATTAAGTTTATGGAGAAGCTTGTCTCTAACCTGAGCAGCATGTGTGATGGGTGACTTCTCCAACATAGCAGCCAGGGCTTCAGCAGTGGGTATCTTGTCGTAGGAATACTGAAAGCCCACGCTGGTGTAACGCCTTGAGGTGGGAAGAGAGAAGAAATGGTCTAAATGTTGAACAGTGGAGCTCAAACTTGTGTGCATCATGTTGTTTTGTGCTTGTGCCTCACCAGTCCACTATGTCACTGGTTCCCAATAAAGTAGCAGCATTAATGACGGGGTTCCTGGCTGCACATGCTCTGTAGAACTCTGGGTATTGACCAACCAGGTGACAAGAGAGGAAACCCCCGTGAGAACCACCGATGACAGCCACGCGTTCGGGGTCAAGGGTCGCGTCACTTTGCAACGCAGTAAGTACAGCCCTCTGGGTGACAACAGTGAATCACACTGAGTCACACAGAGATGAAGTAATCTCCACAGTAACACTGAGCTGCTTAAGGATAAAAGCTGTGCTAATCTTCTACCTCAGTACAATGTGTTTCAGTGCAGATTTCATATTTGTTGCTACCTGCACATCTTTTACATCCTGACTTCCAATCTGACCAATCAGGGACAAAATGCTGTGCTGGCCGAACCCAGTGGATCCCCGGTAGTTCACTGGATAAACAGACAGACAGAGGGAAGCCAGCTATATCAAACAGAACCTGAAAGATTTTCAAACATATATGTAGACATTTACAGCTTAAAAAAGAAACCTAAGTTTCTCACCCATTAGCACAGCAAAACCAAGTTCAGCCAGTCCAGCTGTGGTGCAGTTCCACTCTGCAGGAAACTGAGAGTGAGGGCCACCTAAGGGAGCAAACAAGTATTAAAAAAGTCTCTTGAGCTGCTGTTTAAAGGATTTACACCCTGTAAGCAGAAATACAGTAATTAGATATACACAGACCATGGATGAAGACAACCAGAGGTATCCTGGCGTCATGGAGGGGATGAGATGGTTTGACCAGAATGGCCCCAAAGTCTAAACCAGCTGATGAGAGAAAGACAAAAAGTAAGAACAGAGCTCAGCATCAGAAACAGTCTTACATCAAAAGATCCACTGAAAGCTCACGATATTGTGTGTTGTCCTCTTCAGGGGAAGGTCTAACATCCACAGCTGCCCAATGGAAGTCAAAGGTCATGTCAGGCTGCTGCAGGGTCCACCAGGTCACAGCGGCACCTGCTGAGGGGAGGAACCCCACCCTCTGAACACATGTGGCCCAAAAAACACATATAAATTAATAAACTAAGCAAATTAATAACAGCACTTTGGCATACTGCTTGATGATGTGTGTGTGTGTGTGTGTGTGTGTGTGTGTGTGTGTGTGTGCTGTCTGACCAAAGTGGGTGGTGTACTGGGACCAGAGCAGCAGACGACCAGAAGATCCCTCTGGACTGTCAGCAGCTTCCAGCTTCCATAAACTTTGGAAAAATCAGTGGTACCTGGAGAGAAAAGGGGGTTGAGAAAGTGAAAGAACAAATGATGGAAAGATAGAAAACTGGAGAAAAACTACAGGCATGGATGATCTAAAGCCAAGCCCCTGGATATCTGAAGGATCCATCTGAAAGAAAATCATTCACTGAATTTCTGCTTCCAGGGTCTAAATGTTAATTATTTGAATTAAACCGACCAAAACTGTTCCATTATTAAAACATATACATCTGAACAGACAAACTAATCATTACTATTATGAGTGCAGTAGTCTGTAAAATATATTGGTCTTTGATTCTGTGTCATCTTAGCACGTGCACCTGTTTCTGCAACTTTTTACTTTCTCGCAGGACATTGGGGGCAACACTGAGTCTGCTGGTCTTGTCGTACCTTCGAGTTCTCGCTTGTGCTCCGGATGATGAAGATGTAAAAGTGGAGGGGGAGGATATGGAGGAGGAGGAAGGTAAGAGTCAGAAAGAAGGGGAGTAAATGGAGAAGGGGGAGGTGGAAGAAAAGGGGAGAGGGGAGGAAGAGGAGGTGACAGAGGAGAGAGAAGAAGGGGGAGAGAAGGAGACTGGGGTGGATGAGGAAACAAACATGGGGAAGGAGGAGGTGGAAGCAGAGGAGAGGGGGGAGGATGAGAGGGAGGAGGAGGAGGGAAAAAAAGAGATGGGGATGTGGACAGAAGAGGAGGTGGAGGAGAGGATGGACTCTTACTATCAGAGAGGGAGGTGACTTTCTTTGATCTTCTGTCGACCATAAAGAGATCCTGGTGGAGAGGACAGAGAACATGAGTCATGGAGGAACGTGGGTGTATAATAGGAACAACTATAACTTGTTTGAGTCTTATGCAGCAGTACTATGTACCAGATGTTTAACAGGTTCAGGTGCGGTACCTTGCAGTTCCTCCGGGCGCTGCTGAACACCACCCTCTGACTGTCTGCAGACCAGCAGCAGGATGGCAGGGCTTCATACACGCCTGCAAACTCCCCTGAAACACACACATATGAAGGGAAGTACAATTTTCATATTTAACTCTGGCATTGCACTAATCTCCCACCCTTCCTTAAAACTCATTGACCATCTTCACTAGGAGCATTTCTTATTGCAATTCAAAGTTATTACCGGAAGGGAAACTGAATGTTTGTACCAAATTTCATGGCAATCCCTCTAATAGTTACGACTTTAAGACCAAAACTGTCAACCTCTTGGTGGATTCTGGCAAAGTCAGTCAGATACATCCTCTGGGAAACATTTGTGTGTTCTTAAAAAAGATATAACGAAGTGGTAGACAGGCAGACCAACACACTATCCCATGAACCACACTTGTAAGTATCTTTGTATGTGACCTACCAGCCTCTGGTCTGTTGATAACATCCAACAGTGCTGATGTCTTCCTGCTCTTCAGGTCCAACTGCGGAGGGTTCAGAGTCCCAGTTTAACACCAGGAACACACTTATATACATGCACATACACCCAAAGACACACTCACACTACCTGTTGCAGACTGAGGCACTGACTGTGAGGACCAAACACTTGTCCCTGCAGGTAGACCAGCGTGGACCGATCTGGACTCAGCCTGGGACAGAACACTGACAGGTTGTCACCAGACAGACGGTCTGGTTTAAAGGGAAAACGGGGGACAGACGTCAGATGAGCAGGAAGAGTAAGTTTGATCAGTTAGCAAAGAGACAAAGGCAGTGTACTCACCACATTGTCCATCCAGGTCAAGCTTGAATAACGCTGACCTGAAACACCGTTTACAGAGGAAGAGACACGCAGTTATTTCACTGCTTATGTTGCTGCTGGTTTCATGCTGATTTAAGCTGAGTCAGACACCAAAGCGGTTATCTAACCTGCGGTTGGAGCAGAATTTCAGTCCGAGTCTAAAGGGTTCGTGGTACCACCCGACAAAAAACACAGACTGACTTCCTGGAGCCCACAGAGCCTGAGGGACAACGGAGAAAATCTGTTAATTACAGGGGAAAACATTCAAAACTAGCAGAACATTAAAGCCAAGAACATCCTGATGTTAGATTGTCTGAGTATTTGTAAAGCTTGTGATTTATTATATTAGTAAATCTATACAAATACATATTGGGACACTATATTCAAACTGGACCTCAGTACACTAACAGGCCAAAAAGACCCTGAAATGCTGCAGTGTAATTAAAAAGTGACCTCACCTGTCCAGGTGAGAGTTCAGTCGGAATGCCCTGCAGCACACCGACTGTGCTGTCCTGCAGGTTCACCACACAAATCACCAGGCTGCTCTTACTGGTCAGAGCCTCGCCCCAGTCCTCACAGTACACATTCCTGTCCTGTTTGGGTACAACAACACACACACACACACATAAAAGAAAATAAGCCATGCACATTTCTGTGTTGTTAGTATGAATAAATGAATTTTCTGCTTCTGCATGGCAGACCTCTGTGTGTGTGTGTGTGTGTGTGTGTGTGTGTGTGTGTGTGTGATACCTTCCCACATACAGATTCATCATGTGTTTGTGTTGATGAGTTCTTGATCCTCTCAGCTACATAGAGCAGCTTGTTCTCACACTCTGACCATGACAGACAGCCAAACTGAGCTGCAAACACACACACACACACACACACCAGTATTTAAGTGTTTATTTCATCACACAACAATACAAAGCCCATAGGCTGTGCAACAATTGTAAAACACACACACTATACAGTAGGTTGATGTCAGTGTGTGAGCAATATTATTTTTTCTTGCTGTTAGGGGAAACAAAGAAACATCTATCTCACCATCGTCGTACACTCGACCGTGTTTGTTCAGGGTAGTCAGGTTGAGGCATTTCCTGAGGCCATGGCAGTCCCATATCTAAACAGCAACAACCATAAACAACAACAATCTAGCAAAATGCTCCAACACTAATCTCTGTGCTCTTTTCTCACCTCTAGGAGCTGGTGGCTGCCCGTCTCCCTGACAACGGCCCTGAGGCCTCGACTGGGAGAGAGTCCACGTAGTAACCTGAAGACCGGATCAGAAATTAAAACTCGGTTTGGTTCAATTAAAGTGCGACAGAAGAGCAGTGTTTTACTGTCACATTGGGTTAAAGGTTTAATTCAGACATCTGAGGGATGTGGTTGGGTGTGTTCTGAAGTGTGCTCACTGACACACCCTGAGGTACACCTGTACGTCTCCGCAGTGAGGTGAGAAGAAAAATCATCCCAGCAAAGCCAACTATCTAATGTTTTCTGACATTTACAATTGTTACCAGGTTTTAGTATTGGGTGGCAACTCACTCTCCAGACACAGGTACACAGGGTCCTGGTGGGAGCACAGTCCTGACGCTGTTATGGTTGTTACTGTCTGCAATCAGAGTCCACTGCTGTGTGTAGTGAAGCCTGCAGCCCTGGACCAGGTTGATCTGGTTCCACTCTGGGTGTGGACACAAAGAATAGTTTTGCAAGATGGGTTTAATAAAAAGAAGGTAAATAAAAACTAAAATACGATTATTTTATAATCTCAGGCATATTAAGGCCCCAGCCATTTGTTATTCAAAACCATTTATTTGTGTTGCAATGTTTTTGGTGTCTCTGTCAGACATACAGGTTCTGCATGATGGGTAACTGTGCTGGTTATTTTGCTCTTTATTATAATTTATCAGTGCATTGTAACTCATCTGTCTCCCTACATTAAACAGCAATATGCTCTGTTTCCGGTAAGTGTATCCACTTCCTGTTGTCAGCGTGTTGTGTAGTGTGTTTCTGCACAGCTCGTTCACAGCTTAGCTCCAGTTAGTGATGGTGAAATCGAAGCTTTATGAAGCAGTGAACCAGTTTGACACAACTGGCCTGAAAACGACACACTGCCTCGAAGCATTTGATAGAACAGTGACATCTGCTGACTGTCTTTGAGAACTGCATGTTTAAAAGTTATTTTGTCAAAGGTGTGTCATTGTGTTCGTCTGTAGATAATACAACAGTTAAAGGAGTTTGTATAACAGGCAGCCTCGATGAGGTAAATATGTTTAGTAGTAAAATTGTATTGGTAGTGTGGTTGATGCTGGTTGAGGACATTTTGCTGCTGTACGTCAGCTCCTGAGCACAAATCAGGCCTATGATCCAGCTCTTTTAGGCTCTTCATCCATCACTCTGTCACCTTTCACCCACACAATCTCACCCAACTCTATAAGTCACTCAACTCACTCTCTGACTTATCTATTACTAAATCTACTCTATTTCTGTGTCTGTCTGGTGTGTGAGTGTGTGAGTGTGTGTGTGTGTTTGTGTTTGTGTGTTATTCAGTGGTTGATAAACTAAATATACCTAAACCTAAAGTCACACTCTCTCTCTGGCTATAATTCAAATAACTAATGGCAATATTAATAATAATTATAATATCTCAAAAACCCCACGGTTTGAGCAGTGACTCAGACTTTTTAAAGCCTTCACATATTGAAACTCCCTGGTGTAAATTTCTATCTATCTATCTATCATAGGTGGCAAAAGTACTCACATACTATACTTAAGTAGAAGTACAAATACTTGTGTGAAAAAAAAGACTAGTAAAAGTAGAAGTACTGACTCAACTCCTTTACTCAAGTAAGAGTAAGAAAGTACAGGGTCTGAAATGTACTTAAGTAAAAACGTAAACGTCTTTTTTTCTGTCAATGATGCACAATACATCTTTTGATAAGTCCACAAAACTAAAAACGTTCGACTCAAAAAAGGAAATTCTCCTAACAACCTGCAAAGTGTCGGTACAGGGAGCAAAACATATTCACCATGAATCTTTTTTATTATTTATTATTTTTTATTATGAATCTTCTTTTAAATACGGCTTTGGATGGGGAATGTCTGGCTTTTCCGAATCTGCTGCATCGTCATCAGACTCAGCAACACTCCCTGGATCCCTTTCTTCCTCCATGTCGCACTGCGAGTTTTCTCTCTGTCATAACCTGTACACACCTGTACATTTTCCTCTCTAGTTAGTTACGTCTTTTACGTCGTGTCATCAACCGCGGAGGGTGAAAAAGTAACGAGCCTGTTTTGATAATGTAAGGAGTAGAAAGTACAGATATTTGTGTTTACATGTAGGGAGTAAAAGTAAAAAGTCAGAAAAATAAATACTCTAGTAAAATACAGATACCTGAAAAATCTACTTAAGTACAGTAAGTAGAAGTATTTGTACGTCGTTACTCCCCACCTCTGCTATCTATGTAAATATCTGACTGCCTATCTATCTATTTATCTATATCTATTTATCGATCCTTCAAAATTCACGCGAAGCAGCTCGACACGTCATGTGACGTAATGAGATCTCGGTGGTGGCGGTCACGTGATTTGGGCATGTTGAAGCACATGTGACTGATACTGTATGGAGCAGACGGACTCGAGTATAACACTAGTCCCAGTCAAACTCACCTAAAAACTAACTAGAAGTCTCTGTACAACGACTCATAAACCGGCACATATTCCTGTACTAGTCAAGTACCGTCTGTTTTGTCCGGTAACTCGTTATTTCCAGACTGAACTTGTTAGTTGAGGTGGTCGTTAGCCTCGCAGTTAGCTTAGCTAGCTGCTATCATGGCCTCTCACCGTCTCTCCGGCTCGATGTGCCACAAGTTTAGGTTTTCCTCTGCGTCCTTTAGTCACAATGAGACCTGGAATACGTGGAAGCCTCGGACAGCTTTGGAGGCGAGGAATACTGGACTGGAAGCTCCGCACCTTCGAACCAAAGCCAGCTAGCCTAGCCCCGTTAGCGGTTAGCCTGTTAGCTAGCTGTCCGACGGAAACTTCCTGCTAAAGTGAAGCCCACGAATCGTCACCTGCCTGGGGCCAGAGCCACATCGCATCAGACCTGAAGCTGCTGGTTAAGGCTGATCGGAAATACGGTAAGATTGTTCTTCACATCGGCGGTAATGACACTAGATTACACCAATTGGAGGTGGCTAAAATGAGCTTTTTAGCTTTAGCTACATGTTTAGCCGCATGCTGTTCCGTCGCTGGCTGTCTAGCTGGTGTCCAGCAAACGATGTGGGCTTTATAGACAATTGGGCCACTTTCTGGGGGAAACCTGATCTAGTAGCGAGGGACGGCATCCATCCCACTTTGGATGGTGCAGCTTTCAGCTCTAGTAATCTGGTCCAGTTTATTAGCGAACCTGAAGTCTAAGGTTTTAACAATCCAGAGACTCAGCCTAAAACGCCTCTCTGCAGTTTCCTTAGAGCCCCGATTCATAAAAAATCGTTATGTTCCTCGAAGGTGGAGGAGTATCTGCAATCTTCCACTTAACCTTATTAAACTTTCATCCTCAGAACAATTATAACTTATTGGACCTCACTCTTAGTCTCTCACATCCTAACTGGAAACCACAAAAACCAGTTCTACTTGTCATTGTGGACCGTCCACCTGTCTTTAACTGAATTTCCAGACTTCCTGTCTGATTTAGTGCTTAGTTCAGATAGTCATTTTAACATTCATGTACATGTTGAAAATAAGTCTCAGCACTGCATTTAATTCTATATTAGATTCATTGGTTTCTCTCTAAATGTTAATAAACCCACCCACTGTTTCAGTCACACCCTTGATCTTGTTCTGACCTATGGCATCGAAATTGAACATGTAACAGTATTTCCCCAAAGTCTTTTGTCTGACCAATAACTATTGAATTTAGGAAATTGCATTACACCAGTCTGGTTTCAGGAGGCAGCCACCCTCTGTACTTTTAAGGCTAGACCTAAAATCTTTTGTTTTGATAAAGCTTATGGTTAGGACTAGTGACCCTGATCTAGCCCTTAATTATGCTGCTATAGGCCCAGACTGCCTGAGGACTCTCTATTGGTGGACTGAGCTCCCACCAACACCATCATTCCCTCCCACCCTCTCCTCCCCATCACATGTATATGCCACCATTGAATGTCACTAACTTTGTGCTCTCTCTCTTCCACAGTTTGTCTGTCCACTCACCCCAACCAGTCGAGGCAAGTGGTCGCCCAAACTGATCCCAGTTCTGCTGGAGGTTTCTTCCATTAAAGTGAGTTTTTGACTGAGTGCTGCTAATGAGGGATTTTTTTTTTGTAATACACTGTCCATATCTACTGTAGCCTGGTCAGTCAGACCCAATCCTTTCTTAGCAAAAGAATGTGGGTCCAGAACCCCATTGACCTCAAAAGAGCTGGGCCAATCACAGCCATTTATCTGCAGTGGGCTGGGCTTGACTCTCCAGTCGTCCAATCAGATTTAAAAAGCCTTACACATATGCACTGACTCGTTTGTAACGTTTCTCAATCCCAGTCCCAAGTCTGCAAAGCTTTCTACAGCTGTCTTTTGCTGTTTACTCAGTGATAACACCATGTATGCTCATGTTTTACAACAAAAACAACTAGCTTGCAGTAGCGTCTCTATGCTATCACATGTCATTCGCTTGTCTCGCCGTCACTTTGCTTAAGTCATATAGTTTCTCTGATTGGTTTATTCACCGTCCATTGCCCCCCCTCCCCTCCAGACTGACACTATGTATAGAATAAGAGAAGAGTTAGTCTGGCTCTACCCAGATAGTTAGATATCCCTGCTCTACCCACTGCTGATTACCTGGATCAGGTGTGTTCAGCCAATCAGAAGATGCAAGCGGAGGCATAGCTGGAAAAGAAGCAGGGCAGTGGTACTTGAGGACTGGAGTTTGACACCCCTGTGGGAGGGTTGGTGAGATAATTCCTCATAATGTTTCTAAACACAAGTTATACTCACATAATCTTTGGCACAAATGTGTTCTTTGCTTATGTTAAAAGTGCCAAGTATTTATTTATTTATTGTTTCAGCCTCAAAACCTGTTAGGTTCTAATTATAATGTGTCTATTATATACAGTATTTAGCTTATCAAAATCTGTTTGAAGCAAGTTTCCACCTGCTCCAAGATCTCATGGAGCCTAAAGGGCTTTTATACTGTTGTTCAATCTGTGGGAGCACATGGTTGTCCCTTCCTAAACCCACAATCCAATGTGCTGCACAGCAGTCAGTAAACCACAGTCAGGTGAATGGTAGTGCAGAGGAACAGATGGGTTTACAGTGTAAATCTTTTTAAGCCCTTAAGAGATGGTCACTGGTGTAGCAGAGAGCCAGTTGTAAATCCAGAGATATGCAAGAGGTCACAAAGTTTTCATGCTCTCTATTTGAGCTTTTAAATACCCAAGGATCTGTTTAACTTCCCATTTCATCTGTGTGTTCTGCTCACACTGCTTTTAAGTAAAGGCCCAGATGTTGTTTCCCCAATCAGCTGCAGGTCCAATACTTCAGTTTGATTGACTTAAGGATTTTTTAACATGTTCAGGCCCAGTCTTCAGGGTACAGTGTACACAAGCCCTTAACATTTACTGAGCATGTTCATATTCCCCAGAGAATAAATTCTGTTTAATTTTGGACACTTTAGGTTTTGCTCTTGTGCCATCCTCAGTCCATCATGTCAGATTTTCCCGGCATTCTTTTATAGCTGTATTTTTTTTTCAGTGATGACAGAATCTTGTCAGTGGTTTGTCCACGTTTAAGTGCGCCAGGCCTCTAGGGGGAGCCCGAACCGAGGGACGCTATGAACAAAGTTTGGACAACTTTTAGAGAGGCGACGTAAAAAGGTACGTTTTCCGTTTCTTTCTCTTTTAAACACTTGGCCGTCATGTTTTACAGTATTTTGCATGTGTTTTCTGTATTTGCTGTGTTCGGCCATAGCGGCGCCTTTGCCCTTATCGGCCACCGTACTGAACACCCAAAAACCAGACAACACCGAGCTCCCTCCTGTAACAGCCTTTAATCGTTGTGTTATAGCTGCTGAGCATTTTCAAATATGAAACCTGCTTAAGTCGCGTAGTCGAGTGTTAGTGGATGCAGATTGTGCAACCCCCACAGATAATGTTCGCTATTTTGCACAGGTGTGTAAGAGGTTACCTGCAGTCACCGTGTAGACCCGGAACTCCGGGAACTGCTCGTCACTCACATGTGCAGAAAAAGGCACAGGGAAGCCGCTGACTTCTCCGTAAACCTCGGTGATTTGTCTGGACTCCATTCGTGTCTGGAGCGCCCATTAAAGCACCAAGCTGAAGGTGTTGTCACCCAGTCGGTGCAGGACAGGCGCGTGCACGAATCTTAAAGCGTGCGTTGTTGGCAGCTCCTGCCCGGAGGATTAAAACAGTCGCTGCTTCAGTCTGGTTGGTGATTTATTTATCCACATAAATGACTTCATCTCCTGAACTGTACTCAGCGATTCACAATAATTGTTTTTCCCTTTTCCAGCATCTCCATGTTGTTTTCATGAACGGACGATACCACTTTGTTTCGTGAAGGGGGGAGGCTGCAGTGGAGGAAAGTGACCGCGAGGGAGCGGCAGAGAGTCAAGGTATAACTTATTCTTGTCATTTTAGTTCTTTTTAATTTTTACACTGCAAAATATGAAAAGGTTAATATTACTGTAATTGATAATAACTCTAATGTCAGCAGTGTTTGCCTGAAAATTCTGTGAAATAAATTATGTAGTCAGGGAAAATCATTTGCTAAACTGTTAATTAAGGCCTATTATTGTAGGAGATCAAGATGGTTGGTAAAAATGGCTCGTGCCTGAAGTAGTATTCAAGTAACCAAAACCTATAAAATGCTCATATTTAAGGCTAACTTGCTTTTATTTTGAAAGAATGTAATTAAAAAGGATTTTAGTGTGAAAGCCTAATGTAATGCAAGTGAATATTCATTGTACTTTAGAGAGGTTAATTTGCTTCCTCTGTATAGCCCTAGACTTTTATTGTGAAAGTCTCAGGGTTAAAAATGATCTCCAGTAAAGTATCTAGAAGCTGAGTCACAGTAACTGGACTGTTTTATTTATTTCCCCAGCCCAGTTACTTTGCTACTCTTTATTTTGATTGTGTCATGCAGCAGGGTACTCGTATGCTTTTCAATTAAAATCAGAGCTTTTCATTTGGAAAATGTACTATACTTTATAGAGTATAAAGAGGAAGATACTGTACCTTTATGAAGTATAGTCCATATTCAAAATAAAAGTACTGGAGAAAAAAAAAAAGTCCAGTTGCCCTGGTTCAGCTTCTAGGCATTTGTACTTTCACAATAAAAGTCTAGGGCTGTTCAGAGGAAGAAAATTAATCTCTCTAACGTACAATGAATATTCACACTTAAACTTAATAATGTACTTCAAAGTATCATATTAGGCTTTCAAAATAAAACCCTGTTTTTAATTACATTTTTTCCAAATAAAAGCAGATAAACCTTAATATAAGCATTTTATAGGTTTTGTTTACTTGCATACTACTCCTGCACCAGTGGTGTTTTGTCAACCAGCTTTATCTCCTAAAAGAATAGGCCATAACAGTTTGGCATTCTTCCTGACTAGATAATTGTAAACTTCAAATATCTTCTAGTTTCTTTTATGCATCGTGGAAAATTTCCACAGCAAGGTTATTGTCAGTTGAAGTGATAAACATTTCATCTTTTGCAGTGTAAAAGTGGACCTTTGTGAAAGTATTGGCCAACATTAAAAAGTGGGTCCCTGTCAGTGTAGCAGCAGTGGATAGTAGGTAGTCCCTTCTCAACCTGTCCCACCAAATTCATAATCTGTTTTAGATGTATTTTCTCCACTATGTTTCTGCTCAATTCTGGTATTTCCTGAATAGAAACGGCAAAAAAGACCTTTTTCATTTGACAATACTCTTTATTTCATTTGATCCATATTTTTTCCATGCGCCTTAATTACAGAACTACTGATAAGAGTTTGTTGAAGCTGTAATACAGGTGGCCTGTTGCTCTCAGGGCAACAGCAAAATTTTTCATACATGTACTGAAATTTGGAGACAATTGTCTGTTTTTTACACCTTTCCATTAGCAAGCTAAACTTTATATGCTAACCTGACTACAGCCCCAGTAGTTCTGATTAGTGGCCTGCATGGATTTACTGCTCCACAGGGAGGACATTGTTCAAATGCACTGAACAATTCAAGTTCATTTTTCCATAAATCCCTAGATACAGTGTATCTGCACTGAGTACTAGATTGTACGACCCACCCAACCCACATTACAAATGCATCAGGAAAAAAAATAGAAATTCTTGTCTTCATCCCATAATTGTAAACAGTTCTTAGAATTTTTAAATGTCTTAAAAATTACACAGTACTGCTCATTATAAATTAGAACATACAATACAATTATTCACTAGAAGCTGGTTGAATGTATTTTTCCTCTTAAAAAATATATTAATACAAAGATGACAATATTAACTCTGATTCACTTTTTAATTAGGGATTTTGTATTTCGTGTTATTTTATGATGTTAATTCAAAAAAAAAACCCCACTCACACAAATATTTTCTTCTAGGTTGCAAGTCAGTTTCTGGTTTGGTAGATGAAGAAGAAACTCAGGGTTTGAGGACAAAGAAAAAAGTTTGCTCAGTAAAATTACAGAGGAGCAGCCTGAGCTGAGTATGAAGAACAATATGCCACAGACTCAAAAAGGTTGATGTTCTGCAGATCTGAAATGTATCAGGTTAATGTTTGATTCTCACAGTGAAACTGAACGGTTTGCATTTTCTGAAACACCTTTCTGATCTCTGGAGATCTCAATTCCTGTAGGCACAAAATACTGTGTACTAAATTATTCATCTTACATAAAAAAGATGTTGAGTCTGGAGAATTAAACTGCAGCTGAAAAGCACAAGTGAAAAAGCCCCTCTGTGATTTTGAGTCTTTGTGTTTGACAAAGTGTTAAAAGGCATTGTATAGTATCTCTGTCAGTTCCTGTCTTACTAAATCCTCTCACATGACATCAGCACGTTTGTCTCGGACTTTGTTCCTCTGCTTCGTCCTGGCCTTGAAGGCAGCTGAGTTGAAAAGATGCTGTTGGAGAAAAAGCAGGTAAGCACGGCATATTAATTGAGGAAAACACTGGAAAGTGCTATGATGTGCTTAAAGAACAGATTGTTCTCAAATGCAGGTTGAGAATCGAGGCTAGAAGACATGAATTTACCTTCTCAAACCGAGAGATCTTGTTGCCTTTAACAGCAGCATCCAGGATGAGCGGAGCGCCGAGACCAAAGATGTCTCTGAGTAGTGGATTGAACTGTAACAAGCACACAATTATTAACATGGGTTTCTACATCTATGTTGACAATTTTATGTTCAGAACCTCAATAGTCTGCACACATTGTTGGCTAAGTGAATATATAACTTATAAAATTCATAATTTGATTTCAGCATCCAATAAAATCTGGAGAAACTCATTTATGTGTGGAATTACTGGGTTAGTGTGCAGCACTGGGGCTGATATCACTGACATCCTGTATGAAGCAGAGTCGTTTTTGGTGCAACTCCTCACCTGTAGATGGTGTCTGACTCCGGACTCCAGGATTTCTTTAAAGGCATAGTAGATTCTTCTCCTCAGCCATCCATCAATGTAAACACTTTCCACTCCAAACCTGATCTTCTCCTCTGTGAAGTCCTCATTCTGCATCCACAGACAGGTAGAAGTCAAACCAAAAGGCAATAGAAAAGTCACAACTTAAAAAAAATAAAATAAAATTCAGAGTGATTTACTAACAGAAGTAAAATAATAAACACTGTTGCTGCAGTTATAAAACATACCTCTATGTAATGTAGCACCTCTCTGAAGATGGAGCGTTGTTTCCTCCTGTCATTCTTGGCGCGGTGTTTGTTGCCGTCTGTGGCTAAACTCTTGAGACATTCACACAAACCTTCACCGTCTTCCACCTCGAATTCCTATAAACGTACACACATCAGGGACAAAACTTCAGTACAGTAATAAAACAACTGTTAATCGTGGATATGTGAAAGTGAAGAACAGTATTGTCAGTCCATGAGATAAGGGCTTCCCTACTTGCAACCCTCTGTTTTGCTTAATGATCTGAATGTGTGTGCTCCATCTAGTTCATGCAAAAATGTGCCTCTCAAAGCTTCACGTGTGTGTTTACCTCATCTATCTCTCTGCCCAGCTCGACCAGGAGGGCAATGGTCTCACCCACTGCGATCCTGTAGTTGACATCATTGCTTTGCAGACACACCTGCAGCTTTGGGAGATGACTACAGGATGAAAACAGAGATAAAATCCATGAGTTACACCATTAGTCACTACAGTTAACTTTTTAATTAACATGAAGACCCAAGTGAAGAAAATGAGCATCAAGTATTATCAGTTTTTAGTTCATGCTGCAAAAGTTTTTTTTTTTCCTCTGTTGACCAGTTTGTTTCACTCACATGCCAAGCAGCACTCTGAGTCTAGATGCAGGACAGACGGTGACCAGCAGCGACCAGGCTTGTAGGGCCGCGCTGTGCAGGACTGGACTCCCAGGCTTGGGTGTGGGCAATGTTCCTTCTCTGTTGGGATAGGAAGACATGAACACGCTCTCCAGCAGGGCCATGGACTTGATCAAGTCCTAAAAGCAAAAAGAGAAAGAATGCAATGAGGAATGTGGTGGTGAATACACATTTAATAATGATGACAATTTGATTAAAAAAACAAATTTATCTGGGAAACTTCTGTAGGTCGTTGTTATATATTACATACTTTAGGTGTGGAGAGAGCAATGGGTAGACTGAAAGCTTCAACTACTTTTTTTATTACCTTAAAAAATATCACAACAGTCAGACTATTTTTGTAAGATCACCCTGTAACCCCCTGCAAAAAAAGATGTTCTCACCTCTCCATCATCAGCAGCAGAGACATAACAGCACATCCCCAAAGCTCTGGCACACTGCAGCAAAGTCAAAGAGTAACAGTCATTTATCCCATGTTCCTAAACATTTTAACCCATGTCACAAAAATAATCGTAGTATGACAGAAAGGTCTAAATGGCTGCAGCTAATGTCACACTGCAGCAGAGTCTCATCAGCCTGTGTTGATGTACATGAAAGACGACCCTGAGCTCCTTTTGTTTAGCACAATATCAGAGAAGGTTTGTGTCATTACTCACACTCTGACGGGCTGCTATGCTGGCAGTGCTGTCACTCAGGATGGTAGTGAGGATGGGCCGAAGCATCTTGAAGCCTTCCTCTGCTTCATCTCTGCCTTCCAGCTGGATACAAAGCAAGGCGAAGACTGTGGCCGCCGCTGCCTGCTCCTCGCCGCTGCCTGGACACATGAGGGGAACAGGAGAATCAATCAAAGTGATCCAGTCTTCAAGTACTGCGTCTAATATTGACTGCAGAGTCATATCTTCAGCACTACCACTTACTGTAAAAGGCAAAGCTTAAATGGTTCTTGTGTAGATGTACAGAAAACATACACAGAGTGTCATGTAAACATACAAAATAATGACGTCGTGCTAAATAAAAGTTGATCTGATTAACATGTTGGTATACAGCACTCTGTTTTGGCTCCGACACACATCACACTCCTGCCTCACCTTTTTTAAGACTCCTTTCCAGGCAGTCGCTGACAGTGAGGCGTCTCTCTGTCAGGAAGTCGTACAGCACTCTAGAGGAGAAGGCCTGTCGCAGAGACTCGAGGGCTGCTAGACGAGTCTTAGCACTGACACCGACACAAGCAAAGAGCAAGACAGAACAACATCGATGGAGGGTTTGTTCATTTGTTAATACTGCTTCTTACAAAATCTGTTTTAAATCATACTGACAAAAGAAAACTCACCTCTTATCCATCAGGTTGTCTATACACTGTTTGAGTTTGTCTTCTGTTTCCTCCTGGGCCGTCTGCTCATCCACCTGCTCACTGCCTGGGTTTGGCACACAAACATACATAAGGACATGCATGGATTCTGATAAGGTTGAAGGTTAATGCTACGTTTAAAAAATATATATTCAGCTATTCCCCAATGTTTATGTTCATGAATTAAAAGACAGGCTACATTTATTTTGTTTGCTGTAAGCAGTTCTTTGCACATTTTCCAAAATAAATAATACTCTTAACCGTGAAGGTACAGTAGACTCTGCAATCACATACGGACCTGGGCCATCATCCAGTACAGAAGTGGTTTCGCTGGCACTGCTGTAGTGGCTGAGGATGTCGGACGTCAGCTCATCATCGCTGGCACCCGACTCTGCCTTCACCCCATTTTTAGCACCTGCAGAAGAAAATTGATGAAGTGAGACACCGAAGAAGAAAGATGAGGCACGAAGGGTGGGTTATACCTAGATGAGATATATTCACAGCTCGGGTTATGTCTGCATAGCTCCTTTCCTCCGCAAGTCTCACCAGGCGAAACATGATTTCAAGCTTGATCTAGACTTTGCTGACACTGCAGTATCAAAGGACGCACGGTGAGCAGCGGTTGTTTGGGTAGCGTGACAGAGCAGGAAATTATGAGCAACACTAGGTCAAAGAAACATGTAAAACTTTCCAAACAAGAAGAGGCAATTCTATTGGGAAAGTGAAATTAAAATTTGGGTGGATGACATTTGTCAGCAGTGAGTAATGGCACGTTCAGGAAAGCTGACTGTAAGACTCATGTGCTCAGCTGTCTGTCAGTAACTGTACACCACCACTGAGGCTCTTTTATATAGACACATGAACGCACAGGAATGGATGACAATCAGTTGTCATCTACAAGAGCTTCAAGCCAGGACCAAAGACTCACAGGCTTCTGTCAGGGATCTGATCAGCTCCTGAGAGACTGAACAAGTTTCTACACGAGACAAAAAGAAAAACCTCCAACTTACAAAAACCAGTTACACAGAATCTAGAGCGAATGCGTGCAAGGTAACTTTCAAACAAAAGAAAAAAAGATGGCAAAAATATATTTTAACTTACACACACTCACTGTTGTCTGTTATCTTACACGCCTTCTTTCATAACAATGATTCATCCCCATCTATTATCAGCCTCACTGATACACAGGAAGTTGGGTTAGTTAATCAAAGAAAAGCAGATGAAGGACTTTTCACATTGCAATTTTCCGTCACGTTTATTAGTGCCAGTTAGAGTCGACATGTTTCCGTGCACCCTGCTCTGTGTGTGTGTGTGTGTTAAGGAAAGGGACAGTCTGTTGCACACAGACTGAACAGGACAGAGGCTGGAAACCAGGCAGGGTAAGTTAAGCTAACCCTCAGGCTCCTGCTGGCTCAGGACTTTTACTGTTGGTGGGATTACTAGAGCCTGGAGTGGCCATTCATTTATTGAGTGTGCATCATCCAGAATGGTCAGACCATGTGTGTGTTTACGTTCAGGTCAACCAGGCCACTCCAGGTAACACAGAGGCCACTGTTATTGCTGCAGCAGTACAGTTTGGGGGTGTAGTTATGAGCTAGTTTCTCAGTGGGAATATCTATTTACCTAATTGTGTTTCTGTTACATTCTGTTTGAGGTAAAAGTCCAATGCTCTCCAGCAAATATAACAACTTTAGCAGCACATTTTCTGATTCTTTTAGCTGGTTCAACCTGTGCTCAGGTCAGTAAAAAAATTAAGAAAAGAAACTAAACGCAATCAACAAAATAACTGGTCTATTTGAGCTGGTAATGTGTAAACTGAGTACACTGGGCTAAAGTTCAGCCATTCATCTTGGCTACTGTTTACACTCACATATAAAGGCTCCTCTATTCTGCTGAAACTGCTCTGGCTGATAGGAGTAAGATTTGTCCACCTCCCGCTTCAGTATTAACCCGACACGTTTTACAGCAGGATAACTGCTTAAGGCCATAACTCCACTGTAACAATGACACAGTCACCTCTTCACCTAACTCAGAATACAATACTACACAGTGAGTTGTAAAACTGGATGTGTCAGTGGTTTTAGTGCTGATCTGGCATAACAAAGCAACGCCTCCAGATTATATAAATTATATAGTATGCAAGATCACATACAGCATATTACTTATTTGAATAATTAACACCTGCAACAATTTTAAAGTTACAGTAAACGATGATGCATAGAAAGTACATTTAAAATCTGAGAACAAAAACTTCACGGCCTTCAGGGACTCCAGCCTTTTAACAGATTAAACATTTTTCTTTCAGTCACCTGCATGGAAACCTACAACTAAGTGCAGTCATTCAGTATCAGAACATAACACCAGCATAGCACACTTACATGAAATACAACCTCCTGAAACGACTCACATGTCTATACTTTGCTATTTCATGCTTACAAGGCAATCACAAGTCCAAGAGTGAGCTGGGTGCTCATTTTAGCCCCCAGGCCACTGCCAAATAAGACTAAATTAACCTGTGTTCTCTGCACGAGCATTTTGCTGGGGGATCCCTAAGGAACATTGCCCTCACAATTAGGGAACCTGCTGGACAAAAATAAAATTTGGACTCACTAATTCTACTTAGTGCTTGGAATAAATCATCCGAGGCTAAATTACTTCCAACATCAGGAAACCTGCATATGAAACCCTTCACTTGGAAATGCAAGATACAAACTCTGGTGGTGTAAGAGAAAGATGCTGCACATGTTAAAGCCTTCAAAACAAATCAACCGCACAATGGTAGCACACTCAGACGTGGAGGGATCAAGCGAGCCCAGATGTTAGCAGACGGATGAAGGGGTCAGATGTGAATAAACTTCTTTTAATTAAAAGCCCCTCGATGATCGTCTTTTAAAGAAGTGATGGTGGAGCGTTAATGAGACATGCATGAGGACTGAAGTAACAAATAAAGTGATTTGGATGTGAATGTGCAGCAAAGCCACAATGAGGCTGCAGTGTAAAGCCAGTCAGGGAAGAAAGTAAGCACTAAGGGGAAGAGTTTTTCTTAAGTGCACCTGGGAGAACAAAAAACATGGTGGGTTACGAAGACTGTGAGTAGCAGGTGGATTTA
This sequence comes from Mastacembelus armatus, assembly GCF_900324485.2. NCBI lineage: Eukaryota > Metazoa > Chordata > Actinopteri > Synbranchiformes > Mastacembelidae > Mastacembelus > Mastacembelus armatus. The sequence continues at coordinate 24,788,009 of NC_046639.1, read as the reverse complement.
CTGCAGGCATTTCAAGAGCTTCAGACAAGCCTGAGTTACCTTTCACGGATGCTTTAGCCGACAACTGCAGCTGAAGAACCTCCTGACGAAGAGAGCCTGGACATGGGGTATGGACGGAGGGATGGATGGATGGATGAAATAGGAATTGGGGAATATGGACGGAAGGTTGGTAACATGCAGAATGGAATGACGACAAGGGAGAAAAGAAGTGAGCTTCATTTTCCATAATAAACAACAGGCAGCACTAAGGCGTCAGATCGACCTGATCAACTTCTAATCCATTACCTCGTGTCTCTTTGTTTAATCATTCACAGACATCTACACGTGTGCGCGAGCCTTTAGGCGCCTGCACGTGTGCGCTATCGGGGGTTACGTCACTCCAAAAATAAACAAAAAACTTGAGGGAGCATTTACAAAACACATGCATGTTCCGCACAACTTCTGTCCAGTTACTTAGAAAAGACACGTGTGCGCCATCGTAGCTGCAGGCCCCCAGTCTCTGCGCACATGTACCGGAACAGCCAGTTGTTGCACGGGTGATCCCTCTTTAGCTGCCTGCTACTACTTGGCACGGCACCGCTGCTAAAAATACCGCACTTTGCGCTTTGCAAGTGTAGCTTTAGCTAATCTCTGCAGAAATCTTCACCCAACCACAAAAACGCACCAGACTTTTTCCAGAGATACCTCTGACTATGCTACGTATCCAAAAAAGTGCCTTCACTATAAATGCGGAGCCTGTTAACTTGATTATGAGCCGAAAAGACGTGAGGTCATACGGCAGACTGAAACAACCGGGGGAAAGTTGGAGGAGCTGCCTCACCGTTCACGACATATGGCACAAGGTGCCAACGTGGTCCCGCTGGTCCGGTTTGTGAAGGTGTGGTGACCCAAACTAAACATCGTGTAATGACGCTGACTGTTTTTACAGTCCTACTGGTTTAATGAATGGTGAGCTTAGCACGGAAGCTGGTGCTACTTACCCGGTTTACCGGAGCCACGTTTCCCCTTTTTACTCCGCGGCATTTAGCACCGAAGCTAGCGGAGGTTAGCCGGCGTTAGCTGAAGTTAGCCCGCTCAGCTCGACTCCTGGTCCGGTCCCCGCAGGCGTGATAGTCGGCGTGAAGGCAGCGGGAGAAGACGGTTTATCTCGACAACACAATAATAAACCAAAAAATAAATTAAAAAGTTCAGAAAGTTCAGCTGCTTCGCACTTGTGTTGGCTCTTCGGTTGGCGGCTGCTAGCGTCCTTCGCTCACATCAACCATCAGCGACTCTGCGCTTTCTTCAGTCCGCGAACGAAGAGTTGTCCGCCGGGGAAAAAAAGTCACTTCCTCCGCGGTTTTCACGGTGGATTATCTGTGATTGTCCCCGGGTAATCTGTATCTAATACCAGGCTGCGACAATGAATATTTCTCAAAATGTTTGGGACGGAGTTTTGAGCACGCTGCTGCCGCCAGGTCCACCATCTTCCCCTCAGTCTCTACTGATCAGGCCGGCAGCGGCGGTTGCCAGGTTAGTTCGATAACACCCCCCGTTTCCGGTGGTACGATTAAAGCCAGTCCCAAACTTGTCGAAATGAGGTTTTCAGAGTTTTTAGGCTTTTTTTGTTTGTTTGTTTGTTTCTGTGCGAGGACTAGTGAAAAAAAATCTAGTGAAAATGCAACGAGAATCTGAGACTATTTAAAATAAAACAAAATGTTAATATAGATTTTCTGGAATATAAATAAGAATACTAACATTCAACACCAGAATTTGGGGCAACGACTAGTTAAACAAATAGAAGATTTATACCTCAGGACCCTCCAGATCCAGACTGATTGACCACAGTGATTTCTCGAACAGAAAACATTTATACAATGTTCTTTGAATATCATTGTCTATTTCAAAAGAAAAAAAAAACATTAGTTCACAGGTAAATGGAAAGTAATTTGTCTTTATTAAAGATAGAAAATATTATTTCAAATGTTAAATGTTTACATAAACATTCAGCCAAATATTAAAGTCCACACACAGTAAGAAGAGGTGACAAGTACTAATTCTCTATTCATTCATTCACACGACTGCAGAAAAAGTCCAAACATATTTTCTAGTTTGATCCTAAAATAAGATTTGATTAGTAGACAGAACACATGACGACAGCTAATTCCTTTTCAAGTTCATCTATCGTTGTACCACATGTAAACTTATCTTTTAAGTTAAACATATCTATAAACTGGTCAAGTCTACCTAATGTGGTGATCAGGTTATTGACCATATCAATAGAACAAAAGCAGAGGTTCCCCAAAATCCCCTCAAAACAGGGACGTAATGCAGAAACCTGCTAATTAAAACTGAATTCCACATAGCAGACTGGCACATTTGTGAAAGGATTTTGAGCTTGAACATAATAAACAGAAATTTGGCATATGGTGATCTTTTGTTTTGGCCCACCAGTAACAAATGAGAGTAACATCAAATGTCATTAGCAAAACCTATTTCCTACAGCGAAACATTAGTGTTTATTGGGTCCACGCAGTTTTTGTTCTTACTGAAAGTGCAACAGGTTGATTCAGTTTCAGCAGCTGTGCACATATAAAACAGAGGAAGAAAAAAACCTATTATATAAACAGAGCATCTAGGCCCACACATTAGTAATACATACATTCTAGGACTTAACAATACTATTTACTGGCAGCTAATATTTAATGCATCTTATTTCTAAATTGCTGTTAAATTCCTAATCCATCCACATTACTCAGGACACGTGGATAGATCACGTACTGTTAACGTGTCCTGCAAAAGTACCTGTACTCACCTGGTAAGTTTTGCACCTTTAATGATGTTTAATGATACAAGCTCTCAATGAAAGTGACTGTGATTGACAGCGTTGGACCAGTACATATACTGCATTATCTTACATACAATTTGGAATCATTGGTTTCACACCTTTTAGTCTTATGTTGGTTTTGCACTTTTGGAGACTAGTGTATACGAAACAAAGCAGAGGAATGTGAGTATTTGTATGTGTTTGCACTTTACGTGTACGTGTAGGTGTGTGTTTGAAATGTGTGTCCCTCCTATCCAGAATAGTATTTGGTGGGGACAAAGGGCATCTTGCTGACTGTGGCTGGCACTGCTTTCTTCCTAACCTCCACCTGGATGGCTGTTCCATTCTTAGCAAATGCCGCATCCACATAAGCCATGGCAATGTTCTTTTTAAGGCACGGAGAGGGGCAGCCGCTAGTCACCTCACCTAAGTCAAACAGAGGAGAAAAGATATGTCCTGGATGATCTCGGTCTGACATCCTTCCTCATTCGGAGAAAAAAGATCCTCCAGAAAAACAATTTTAGGTTGGTCCAATTCTGTATTTGAGATTTTCTTTTCCCAGAGCAGCATATAGACCGGACAAAACTTGTTTGCGCTTTTATTTGCACATTCGACTTGAAATCATGAGCACTTTTCTTCCAATATTACGGTTTTTCTTCCAATATTACGGTAATTTGTATCACAAAATAGCTTTTGCAGGCAATAAAATCTTGTGACAACTTTCATCACATTGTATTGCAAAGCCACAATGTGTAGGATTTTAAAAGTTCTCACATTGTTGACCAACCAGTGTTCATATCACATGATTTCATGTCAATACACTGTGGCTTTAAATGTTAAATCTTTTTGTGTTTATCCCATTGTATTAAATAGCTGATGAAGAAATGCTGCATGTCTAAACAATACATTTGATGTTATTTGATGTTTACTCCAGATGTGTTTTTATTTCTTGACAAGCTGTTCCAAGGCTGTTAATTAAAATAAACCCGTCTCCCACAGTTTTTGTTTACTGACCTATGAGTTTTCCATCAGGGCTGAGAATGGGTGTGTGTTGTCTGATGGGGGGGCCGGTGGATACCAGGCCCACTCTCTTCCTGGCTGTCTTGGCTTTAATTTGAGGTATGATGATGTCAGCGCCAGGGAAATCCTTGGTCTGGCGCCGACGCTTTCCTGCATTTGAGAAAACAAAGCAACGGAGAATTAATGCACTCAAGAGAAAGTACAGATAAAGTACAGATACAAACAGCAAGAAGCAGAAACATCTACACATCTTTATAAGGTTTTATTTTGCCAGGTTTGTGAGAATGAGCTGGTATTTGAATGCAACAGGAAATAAAAGTGCAAGGCTCACTCAAATTTCATTTACAGGCTTTCAAAACTTCAGATTTTAGAGGCTCCTGCTGGTTAGTGTCAAAGATATTGGAGAGACAATACAAGCTGCTCCTCTACACCAGCCGAGACAATCGCACATCAACACACAGCCGAAGATACAATAAATTACTTCAAAGGGAAAAAATGCTTGAGTCTTTTTTACCATCCACACCCAGTTCTCTCAGGTGTTTGCACATTATGTTAGAGTCTGAGTGGCTTATGCACATATACATGCATGTGTATCTGTAAAGCATCAGTGAGAATTGTCCCCTTCACAAATGAGTCCAGATAAAGTTTAACAGTCTTATGAAAAAACACACTGGATAAAAAAAATGTTTAAATACTAAAACCATACCTATGGTCCAGACTAGAGAGGCCTCCACAGGTGTGGTGGTCTCATCGATATCGTTGCCATAGAGACAAAGTCCCGCCTCAAGTCTCAGACTGTCCCTGGCACCCAGGCCGGCCAGCTTCACCTCGCTGTTAGCCAGTAGCTTCTCTGTCAGCTCCACCACTCTGGACTGAGGGACGGAGATCTGAGACACAAACACAGTGAAACTGAAAAGTTGAGTCTTACCAGTGAACAAACATCTAATGGAAAGATGAGTATATGTGAAAGAGGAAGTCAGACAGAAAAATCAAACTCCCACCATCCCTCTGTCAGACACCCACATCCATCCTGCTGTACACAGATCCAATAAAATGGGTAGACAGGCAATTTAAAAATTATAAATCCATGTAATAAAACATGAATCTGGACTCACTCTGGCTCACTCAGACTGTGACATTTGGCAAAGTCCCCATCACAATGATTTGTTATAAGTTTTGGTCTTTGCCTAGTGCCAGTCATCAGGTCATTGGTTGGGCAATGCTTTGGTAATTAGTAAATGTTATATCATACTAATATGTGACACTAAGATAGTGAACTTGGTAAACCTTAAGCTTACAAGTTAATATTGTTGTTGTTGTTGTTAGCATGTTGATGTTCTGCACAGGTCCAGTTCAACATCACAGAGCTGTTGGCCTCACGTAGACTCTTAATGTCTTACCTTAAAACTAACCTTTATCTTTACTCATGTCCAGTGTCAAAATAGAAAAGAAGAGAAACGCTCACCTCCACTCCGTCCTCCCCAGTGTATCCACAGCGGGTCACCCTGCAGCCAGGAACACCAAACACGGTGGCCAGGGTGGAGGTCATGAAGGTTAACTTACTGAGGTCCTCCTTCAGCCCCTCCTGGAGCACCCGTGACATGGTCGGACCTGAAACCACACAATTATCTGTTTAATCTAAGACATGGCGTGTGGAGGACTTACACAGAGGAAGGCAAATTGTTAATGAACAAAATACTCCAAAGGAAAAAGTAAAACAAAGTGATTAGAGAAATACCAACAAGGACCAAAGGAATAGGGTACGTACACAGAGGGGGAAAAAATGAGAGAATATTTTACCTTGCAGAGCAATCAGCGCATCATGAAGGAACTCCAGATCCACATCAAAACCTGCAGCTTTGGACTCTGCCAGCCTTGCCTGCAGGTACAACACACACACCACTCTATCAGTGCACCTGGCTCCACGCCTGTGCCTGAACTACACTCCGCCTCTATTCACCTTCATATGAGCCGAGTCCTTTTCGGCACAGCCAGCGTTAGAGACGACGTAGAGGTAGCCATGGTCTGTCTTTGTCACTATAAGGTCATCGATAATCCCTCCTTCCTTATTGGTGAAGAGGGACAACGTGCCCTAGGACGTGAGGGAGGCGAGAGAGGAAAATGATGATTGGAAGTTAAACACAACACATTTGCAACACTTTTCTGTTAGTTTTACTCTCACTGTTCTTGTTTCCATCCCTCCATATATATAGAAATATAACTTAGAATTAGATTATTGCCCATAATGATAATATGGTACTTTTTGCTAACAACTTCAACACATCTTTAAATTTGGTAACGTCAGTGTTGCCTTTACAGGTTGTTTCTACTGCCCCCAAGTGGTAAAAAAAAGAAAGTTCACAGTGAAACATTCATCTCACCTGGTTGTCACTCAGTTCTGCAATATCTGTAACCACCAGAGACTCCATGAACCTCACCCTGTCTTTGCCATGGACTTTGGTCTTGCAGTAAAAGAAAAAAAGATGTCATGAGATATAGTGGCAGCAGTAGGTTGAATTAAACACTATGCATGTCTATATGTGTGATATGCCGGTTTGCATGTGTGTATTTGTTAGCGTGTGTGAGTTTACGCTTGTCTCACCTGCAGCATGTGGCTGACGTCAAAGATGGAGCAGTGCTCTCTGGTGTGCAGGTGTGAGGCGATGTGACTGTCTTTGTACTGGACAGGCATACTCCAGCCTGCAAACTCCACCATTTTCCCACCATTCTCTCTGTGGAAGTCAAACAGCGGAGTCTTCTTCAAGGAAGCCTGGGGAAAATAAATCACGGTGCTGAATGTCCAAAATAATAGAAACGCAAAGTTTCAGATACAGTAGAGGAAATAAATATTTATGAGTATCAATGAGTAAAATCTTACATGCCACAGCAGATGGCAAAAGTGTTTATTAAACTGGATTATTTCATATTTAGTGCATTGTTTTGAATGTAATGTAACCACTGACTGCCTTAATCAGTTTTCCAAAATGATTTATTTGCCGTTTAAGTAAAAGTGAAGGTTTAAAGTTTGTTTGCACTGGAATGACAATTTATTTTCTCCTATTAAATGTTACAAAAACAATCCAATCTCCCCTTAAAAGACAAGATTCAATCCCAGGCAGTCAGACTGATGAAACTAGTTATTCTATAACAGTGTGCTCTGCTAAATATGAAGCTTCTCCTACTCATAGTGCTTATGCTCCTTGTTCTGACCTTTGAACCAGCCGGTGACAGGGATATCAGTTAAAACAGCAGCGGTGCATTTTGGGATACATAATGATCCTGCACTTCATGTAAGTCTCAGTTGCTTTTTACAAAACTGTTCAAGTCCAAAGTCAGATATTAACGCCAAACAGAGGGGACGTGTCCGTTACTGTAATACACACACACAAAGACACACTGACACACAGATTAGAGCGATTTCATGCTTAGAAACTGGCAGTTAATTTAACCCTTTCCTCTGTGCAACACTCATAGATAAGATCACTAGATAGAAAAGTAAAATATGATCTGTGCACCAAGAAGCCTCGTATATAAAGTCTGCAGGATCACTTCATACAGAACCTTCTCAGAACAAACACAAAAGGACAAATCACTAAAAGTGTCACCACAGGGCAAAGCAGTAACAGCAACTGCAGCCAGTCATTCGTGACTTTAATAAAATCATCTTGTGCAGGTCAGCGAAGCGAAGTTTGCAGAGCCACAGTCTGCTGGGACAGATGCACATTAGGCCTGCATGAAGTGACTGGGCTCATGTTGTTATTGTAATACGCAGTCACTTATTCTGAGGGTCAGTTATGAGCCAGCTCCTACATCCCTCCCAAAACACACAAACACAAACACAAACACACACACACACACACACACACACACACACACACACGGTGTAAAGCTTCTCTACAAAGGAGCTGTATAAGAGTATCAGGGTGTAAAACAAGTACCATAAAAAGGCTAAAAGTCCAATTCAGCTCAGGGCCACCTGTAAGATAAAAACTCTTTGAGAATATTAATAATCACTAATAATAATCTTATGCAGAGTGAAGCCGCAGCACCACTGACATATTTGCTGATTTCATCATTTTCCAAAACAGGATCAAACCAACCAAACTTACCTCTGCACTTGAAGCCCGACTCTGCTGCTGCACCTTCCCCGCACGTCCAGCTCCAGCGACCCGCAGCAAACCGTCTCGTGAAGCCCGTAATCCGAGCCCCGAATCCCCGACCCCAGCCAGCAGCCGAGCCCACATCCCCGCCGAGGTCTCACACACAGTCGGTGCTCCAGACAGGGAAACACTTGAGCTGCGTTACTCAACTTGGACTCCACACCGCGATTCCTGCTTTCCTGGCAAAAACACATGCGCTGGTGATGAGGAGAGGAAGGAGCAAAGACCTCTGGGAAATGTAGTTGATGAGTCTTTTCTGCCGCGCAGGGCTTCACGTGATGCTTTTTTTTTTGCACTGAGGCTGCATTAATGTCTGGTGTGGACCTGGGACACTGAGACAGAAGATATTTTGTTGACTTTTTTAAAAAAGTGATTGTTTCTTCACCTTTTTACTTGTAAAACATTCAAACCTAATTAAGTCCCTTGGCCCCAACTACTCATTAGAGTCTGCCTGTTATCAGATTCTAGCTCTGATCAATTCTCTGACTCCTTGTGGTCACACTCATTGCTGGTGAACAACCTAAGCCAATGTTGTGCTAATTTTGTAATTAGCACACCCTCCACCCAGATCAGTGAGTCATCCTTTGCCCTGAGAAGATAAAAATACCCCCATATCTCTGCTGCTATTTCCAGCCGTGAGGGTCTGAAGGGTTGGGTGTATGTGAGGGGTCTTTTCTCCGTTCCTATTCCTACCTCTCTCTCTCTCTCTCTCACACGGCAACTGGCTGGGTTAAACTGGACCATGGACACACTCCGGCACACAGCAGTTGCTCAGTGACACATGAGGAGTGAGACCCCGAGGGCAAAACCTGGAAGATCCCTTTTGCCTTCATGCATCAAGGATTTTTACTAGAATCACATTTTCATTGTTGGGATCTAATCTGAGTTTGGTGGGATTACTTTTGTCACTGGGGGACTGGCAGATATCCTCATTGCTGCTCCTGTTTGTGCACACGCTTGGTTTGGCAATCAGGTGTGTGAGGAGACTGAGGGAACAAGAACAGTGACAGACAAGAACAAACAAGCAGACACACACATAAACTCCAGCACAGCATTTTGTTCATGGTGACAGAAGGTAAGGATTGTTTTTATTAGCTCAGTCTGCAGGTGTCTGTTAATCATCCACTCCAAAGTTAATTATCCAATAATTCAGTTAGTTATTAGAAAGGAGCCTGTTCTGTCCTTTGGCCTCTGATTCAGATCCCAGCAGCTTTGTGCCTTCGCTCTAATAATAGCTCTGATATATCCTCTATTTATAAGGCCTGTTTGTTTTGTCTTCAAATAGAAACCAAGATGATCTGTTTTCCATCTTCATAGGATACGTCCCTGCTGCTGCACTTGTGTTTAACCACAGAATATTATAAGCCTTTCTAAGGTAATCAACCACATCAAACTGGTTCTCAGCTGAACCACCAATCTCACAATAAAATCAAATACAACTGCAGTTATTCCTCACAGCCTATAGATATAATCAGCTAATGACAGACAAATAAATTAGCACAGCAGCTGCAGTAGTGTCTCCTATGAAACAGGAAGTGCACAAACAGGTTGGACTGTGTACTATTAACACGTCATAAACTACTGTTGCTCCTGTCATTTTGCCTCTTAGGATGGCTGCAAATGTAAAACATGAAAAACATCTGTGATGTCTCCAGTTCTAACCCAGACAACTGCCTTTTAGCTTATACAGAGCCCAGTGACCTCAAGCAATGCCTTAATGGATCAATAAGGATGATAGACAGTCTAGTTATATTTACTAGAGGAGATCAGTTGAGTGCAACCTCTGACAGTTCTTCCTCCCGACTTCTCTCTCTAGAGGAGCCGAGATGTCTGGGCCTTCGTCCTCCCAGACCACCCCGCAGTTCTACAGGGTCAGTGAGAGAGATCTCACCGAGATCGAGCTCCATTCTGTGGACTCCATCAACGATCTCCACCGAACACACCCAGAACACAAAGGTACACACACTCGTAAACAGCCCACACAACAGTAGGCACACTCAGAAACCAGAGGTACACACACCCCAACGACAACTAAGACACAAACGCACAAACCTCCAAACAGCCACAAAGGTATCAACCTAAAACACACACACACACACACACTGACTGATTGTGTGTGTGATTTCAGGGGTGAGGCCTCCTCGTCCTGCTTACACACCCTCATTGAATGGGAACCTCTATGCATGTGACATGACAGCTGTCAATCAAAGAGGTCAGCCAGCCAACAGCAAATGGCAGAGCCGTCTGCACCAAATGCTGACACCCAGTTCGTCACGTGCATACGCAATGGGCTGTGCCATTATCACTCTGCTCCTGCTAACGGTGTTACTCATCTTCTACTTTCTGGGTGAGAGATATGATATTCACTCAGTTTGATTTCCACTTCCACACATGTAATTATTTGAAAACAGCCCAGTGAACCTGAGAGCATTTTGCTTTGTGTCTCCAGTCCAGCAGGGCGGCACAATCCAGAGGCTGACTGAGGCAGTCAGGGAGAAAGAAGCTGCAGCAGCAGAGCTGTCGCTGCTGATCCAAGAACTGCAGGCGCTGAGACACAACCTGACAGCCATGAAAGGAAGGACATGAGGAGGAGACACACACATATGGACGTGGATACATAATCATTCATAATGTGCACTTTTAATGTTTGTCAAGACGTTCTCTTAATGTTCTTTGTGTTTAAATGTATCTGATGGAACCATGTAATTGAGCCTCTAAATCATGTTTTCATTAAAGTAGCATGACACATTTAATGTTATTCATTATTTTTTTGCAAAACATCAACTTTAAAATATAAATAAATATCTTTAGGTTTTAAAAAAACTGTTCATGACCTGTGTCATCATAGATAAGATGAACGTCATTAAGCCTCAAAGGGAAATTTAAGTAATTGCATAGTTTTTCAGTAGGTTAATAATTTTCTGTGTTTACTGATTTTCACTACTAAAATGAGGCAGCCAGGTTTAAACAGAGTTTTATGCTGATTTTACAGCCACATGCCCAGACATTATTTATTTCTTCAGCAGCAAAAGGAAAAAATACTGTTCACTGCCGCTTCCAATAAAAATGAATGCAATGCAAATGCGCTGCTGAGGGCCAGGGGCCTTTTCTTAAATATGCAAAATAAACTGATCATTTTACATATTTATTTCTTTTTAAATGTATATATATGTAATTATAGGGGCTGGCAGCTCATTTAGTGCAATGACTGGATGTCTAACATGGACAGAAATGCCTTTTGGTCTTGAACGTGGACTGATGGGACCTTGATAGAAAACTCTAGGTTATTTGTCTTTATGTCTGTTTTGGTTCTTCGTCTTCACTCGACACTCCGGCCCAGTCCAGCCCGGGTAGCACTGACACATAAAGTGGCTGTGAAAACGTTTGACACTGGAGGAGTCAGTGCTGACCTCATAAGGGCCAGAGTCCATATCTATATACGATGAAATCATGTGACCAGAACCGGTGCGTCGCCTGATGCAGCGCCCGTTGCCATGGCAAAATTCGAAACTGCAACGTTGGGTGTTGGACCTCAGGGATCGGATGAAGGGCCCCAGGATGTTATGTACGTAGTCTCTGAGAAGGATGCACTGACGCTGGAGGGTGGGAGAATGAGAGAGGATTACACACATGCACACACACGCACACACACACACACACACACACACACACGCACAACCACAAATGACCTTTTCTCTCACACGTGACCTACCTTGGATTTGGCAAAATTCATTTCTCCCCACAGCACCACTCCAGCAGTTCCAAGGGATGCACTCTCCCCTAGTGTGTGCATCAGGTCCGTCTGCAAACACAATATGTGATGCCTCAAGTGTGTAAAAAATAATGCAACTATTTAAAGGAGACATTTGCAATTCTCACTCTATGAAGTTGCTAATGAAGTGACGTGAGCTGATCACTAACCTCATTCAGAAAGTTGAGTGTGTGTGTGAATGCCAGCCTGGCGTAGGAAAGCACAGGTGTGGCGTGGTCCGTATTGTTGCCATGTTGCCAACGTGACGCCACCCTCAGAGCTTCTAGCAGTCTGTTTCTGAGGGAGGAAGGCAGAAAAGTTCATTCCTTTAACATCCTGCACACCCAGCCTTTGCCTCAACTCTACATGAGTAACAGCTGGAGGTGCTGGTGGACTGTTGCTGTGACTAAAACAGGTTAAAACGTGGGCGAACGTTTCTTTGCGTTTCCTGTACCTGACCATCAGGGCTCCTTGCGTGGATCCTGCCAGACTCTGTGGCAGGTAGATGCTGGGATAGAGAGCCGTGGACTGACTCCACAGCCAGGACAGCCGGTTGTTTTGCTGTCTCATCCCTCTGTGACAACGTCCTGTATAGCTTTCATCTGATCACACATGTAAAGAATAAATTTTAAAAAAAAAACATAGGTCAAACTTTATGTTCAGAAATGTACATTTTAAACATTACTTGGATTGTAAAGTATTTTTGGTTTTCCATAAAAGTTCTTCGTTCATCACTATGTTAGAGGTCACAACCCATCAGTCAAATGTTTGTGTTGTCCTACCTGTTTTACTCTTTGGTGTATTAAAGCAGGCAGGAAAACCATAAAACCCCCAGAGTCCCTTGGGGCAACGTGTGATTGCTGAGCGCAGCGTCTCCTCCATGAACTTCCGAGCACTCTCCTCAAAATTCTGCTTTGCCAGGAATGTCATGGTCCTGTCTGACAAGTCCGGGCTCTCCTGTCTCACCAGTTGCTTGGACAGCCTCTGGTACTTCATCTTGGAGCCAAAATTTTCCTCCCACAAAGGCCGCCACTCCTCCCAGTCGATGACGGCTAAACCGCTGAAGTTTGGCTGCAGCAAGCCAGACAGCTGCGCCACTGTGAGGGAAAGGTGAGCAGCAAGGTCACCCAGCTGTGGTATACCCCCGTTCACCTTCCTGCCGTCTCGGGACAGGTATGGATACTTTCCCAGGTGGTCACGGTAGAAGATGGTCATTTTCTGGAAATGTTAGGAGGATTATCATAAAACTACTCAGGATTGTTAAATTCATTGTTTTGGTCGGGCAGCACATTTCCTGTCTCTGGTTTATAACCTGAAATGCTTTAGATTTAAATAACATTTGAAGTAGCATTGCTTAATCTTTAATTTTCTAAAATATATTTTAAATGCACTCCCGCACAGATTTAAAATGCGTGTTATATTAAATGTGTCCAGTTTTATATTAGTCAGCATTAATTGTAGAAAAATATTTTTAGAATCCTGAGAAAGCTAGATAGACATTTTCCATTTGGTACTGTGATCACAGCCATCACATCACACTGATGTCACAGCGGGCCCCCGACTGGGATCGATCACCTCGCCCTGAAATCTCTGCTGTTGGTTCTCCACAATGTCAAAGTCTCTCAGGTCCAGGTGGATGTCGTAGCGTTGCCGACAGCGTGCCGTGGGCATGTTCCACACCACGACGAATGCCCGGTCTTCCAGGATCGGACGTGCTGCGGCCACAGCAAGGAGGGTGCGGTGGAGGAGAGGCTGTCCATCGGTGGAGTAGGTACAGGCAAGGGGAGAGAGGGAAAGGAGGAAGAGTAAGGGGAGATGCAGCTGAGACAGCACCATGGCTGCGTACCCACCGATGTGTCCTTCCTGACAGGAGAAAGAAATGGGTTGGATGAGGACTTTGTCTGCTCTGGGAAAGACTAAGACTTCAGGCCATAAGAAATTAAACACACACATTGAAATAGCCATTAATTGGTTGGTTGCACTCCAAGATGACGAGCTAAAATAAAACACCCTGTAAACTTATACATACATACAAATAATGAAATAACAGTCAAAAAATGTCATAAAATTCGCTTTATTTCCACGTTTGTTCACCAGTGAAACATCAGATGTTATATGTCAGTTTCAACAGGATAAAACGTCTTTGAATCTTTAATCAGACATTGATTTGATGTTAGTTCCACAAGGAACATTCTGCCCTTGAGTTCAACGTTACAGTGAAGTCATTTTATAGCAGCAGGACTTTGGGAACATTTCTGAGGTGCAGAGCCTGTTAAAGGAAAAAGCAATTCAGCTGTTTGGTGGGTCTGAGTAGAAATTTTCAACATTCACCTTTGTTTCCATGTTAAAGGCTGCTGGCCCCACTATGAAAAGAGGCAGATTGTAAAATGCAGTATCAGCTTCATGTAAATCATTGGCCACAGACCAGATTCTTGAAATTGTCTAAAAAAGGTCTGTTTCAGTTTACAGTACATATGACACCTGTTTGTGCGTCGGTTGTAAGTAGTGAAACACATTTCACGCTGATACAAATATTTGTTTGGCTGCACGTTCCCTGTAATGGTGTGTGTCCTTTGTGTTTGTGCATATGCTTCTTTTTAATGTCTTTTGATGTGTGGACAGATAAACATTTATCTGTCAGGTTAATGGACTAACTGCATCTGACTTAATATTCATCAAATGTCTTTGTGCATCCAGTAGACAGAAACTCCTTTGGCATCTCTGTACGGAGTTTCAGTCAGGGTCTGAATTACAACATGCCCTGCAGGAGGAGGAGGTGGAGGTGCTGGGGAAGGAGTAGGGATGAAGGAAGGAGAAGGAAGAGGGAAGGAAGTCGGAGGTGGAGGAGGAGGAGGAGGAGGATGAGGAAGTAAACTAGAAGGTGGAGGTGAACGTATAACAGTAGCACTTCCTGAGTCTCTGTTTCCTTCAGGTACTTGAGCATCTATTTTTGCTTGTATTTGTTTCTGCGTGCTCGCCTCTTCACTCGGCATCCTGGAGAACCTTAGAAGCATCTCCATGGGAACGAACGTCGTCATGGAGCCCGCATTCTGCACTGGAGTCGACAGCACGTAGCCGAGGTGTGCGTAGAAGTGCTGCTTGTCATGGGTGGTCAGGCACAGGCGCTTGAACCCTCGGCTTTGGGCGTAGCGTTCGGTCTCCTTCATGAGAATCCGGCCGAAGCCCTTCCCTCTCTCGGCCTTGGACACAACGACCGACTCGACAAACAGGCTGCCGCTGTGACCTACCACCAGGGACAGCCGGGCATGTCCGAGCAGTCTCTCTGTCTCTCTGTGGCCCTGCAGGAGAACCAGGGAGATTGGGAACCCCGGGCAGGACTTCTGGAGGGAGTGAACACGGGCAGCCTGGCTCCTCTGCCACTCTGAGTTGACCAGGTCTGCACAGGGTACCAGCAGGTCTGGACGCCGGTGGATCGGAACTGCACGGATCTTCTCGTGTTGTCCAGTGTTTGGGTGTAACTCCTCGTTCACGTCTACATCCGGTGTTGTGGTCTTACAGAGATTGTCAACATATTGTGTCTGACAGTCTGAGGCTGAGATGCGGTGCAGGTCGATGGTCAGCTCATCTCTGGTTAACAGTCGGGAATTTGCCGGTGTTACTGGTTCAGACCTGTAGTGATCAGGGTTTAACTAAAGTCAGTCCTCATTTAATTCCTGCAGCTTTGTGTAAAATGTCTACAAAATGGTTTGAACATGCAGTTCCTCATTTTTGTGGTTAGTCAGATTACATCACAATCATTTTACACAGAGGGTGGTTTGAACCAAGACGTCTAAATGATGAAACACACAGGCCAAGACCAGATTAATTTACTTCTGCAAATTTTTTTATGCAGCCAAAATAAACCACTCTTCTTATAAGAGGAGAAACATACATATGTGTATACTTCTCATTTACACTTTACCCTTTACTGTCTGTCTCTGTTTCTGAGATAGACCATGAGTCTGGACAAAACCTGGCCTTACTAAAGTGTTGGTAGGTATGTGCCTTCATTTTATCATTGGACATAGTGTTTAAGAAAGAATCATCCATTCGGGTCTGATGTGTCTACCAAACTACGTCCGCTCATAAAACAGCTATTTTAGCAATGGAGCTCTAAACCGTCATTGAATATCCTGTAAAATGTCGAACAAACAAACAAATAAATAAATAAAATAGCATTTAAAATCTGCATCAGAATTTCCCAACACCAAAACTGACATTTTTACCCTGTTTGTTTTGTCTCTCCAGGAGTAAATGAGTCATTTTTGACAGGCTAGAAGCACAGAAGAGGCGATATACACCAATCAACCTGACATACATGTATTTGGACTGTGGGAGGAAACCAGAGTACCTGGAGAAAACCCACACAAGCACAAGGACAACATGAAAACTCCACACAGAAAGGCCCCTGATGGGTTTCAAACCAGGAACCTTCTTGCTGTGAGGCAACAGTGCTAACCAGTAAGTCACCGTGCTGAACTTAAACAGAAAATGGCATTATCGGGCATATTCAATCAATCAGATTGTCTTCTGCCACTCGACCCTCTTATCTGTGATGGTATCCTCAAATCACACCTGATCCTGGTGATCAGCAGTGGGTACGGCAGTGGGTAGGCTGTCTGAAATTAAATTAGCTGAACCGATGACCAAAATAAATCTTGTGGTATATTTGCTCTACACACTGAGTTTACAGAAGTCCTTCGTAATTAGAAAATGATCCTCAAACACTAATAATCAGTTTAAAGTTAACTCCTATACATGTTTTTACACGTCTGGTTATAAATGCACATACCCCTGAAAAACACTGGGAAATGTTTTAGAAGCAGAAAACCTTTATAAGAAAAGTGGTCAGATAGGATCTTTACACGTACCACATTCTGTCCATCTAAGCGCCATTTAGAAAAGCCAGACGTCAACTGATGGTAGAAAATAGCTGTGTTATGCCATCACACTTCACTCAAGCCTTAATGACTATTAGGAAAACGCTTTAGAGCCATTGCACAAGAGATACAAGCTCAGTTTTAAAATAATCTCTAAAAGGAGAAAGAGCATCGTTGAGTTTGTCTTGAAGCTGTGAAGAAAAACAGGAGTTTTCGCAGTGTCTTTAAAAGTCCAGTGACAACGTGCTGTAGATCTAAACCAGCACTGCTCCAAACAATCTGGGATTCACCTTAGTTTTGCAGAAAAAGTTAGACAAACAAATGCAAACAGAAACAACAAACTCACCCAGAGAGAACAGCTGATTGTAAAACAGCTACAGACTCAGTTCAGACTAGTCAGCTCAACTTCGCCTTTTCACAAGACGATCTAGAAAACGGACGTCGGAGATATGCAACAGGAAACTGGCAGTTGACTGATACTGACGCTTCATATGGACCAGATACCTCGGGGTTATCAGTATTTTATTATTGATGCACATCTGTCCTACAGTTTTTATTATCAAGCAAATGTGAAAACCCTAAATCTCTACTTTAACTACAGCAGGACTCCAAGTCCACTCTGTGTAATAACGTAGACCACTACAATAAAACTCTTACAAGCCGTGCACAGCATCACCTGATACTCCAGCTTATATCAGACAGTACTGTTTTTATCTTGTGTATATTATATTTCATAATATTATATTTCACCTGATGCTGTAATTGCTACAGGTCTTTGCTGCTGAAGCTCTTTTGTATCTCATTGATCAAAGACAAAGTTTTTTCATCTTTATATAATTAACTTTCAACAACACAGAAGCCCCACAATGAAGCAGAGCATCAAAAAATTGGGTAAAACTCTTGTTGTTCCTCTGCACGGAAATCTTTAGTAAAAGGCGAAAGATTTATACGTTTTGAAGAGAAACAAGAGTGAACTACCGAACAGGGCTCAGAGTCCCGGACCCCACTCTCAGTCTTACCGCTCTCTGTCCCGGTGCATGGACCAGAGCTTCCAACCACACAGCTGGATCCACATCAGTGATTAGAAACGTCTTTATATTTGACGTTAAGTGAAGATACGTCAGTATGAACGGCAGCCTAACTCTTCATGACAGTCTAGATTTAGGTTGACAGAGCCACGGGCAGATTAAACCTGATTATCACTGTCTGTCACTTATTTTATGGGCGGACCATGTAAATGAACAGCTGCGTGTTTTCCTACGTTGATGTCACAGAGTCAAAAGTCCTTTAGGAGTTTTCCCTGAATTTAAGGACTTTGGAATAAGGAACCATCACGTTCAGAAATCCTTCTTTCTCTGCTGCTTGGATTGTTTCACCTGAAACTATGGAATAACAGAAATAGGAACTGTTGCCCTAAGAACACTAGTTCCCATCTGAAACATCTGGCTTTGCTTAGCTTTTAAATACTAGCGTGTCTGCATTAGAAATAATTTAATAGTAAATTAATTAAATGTAACTTTTTTTTCACACTAACAGAAAGCCCCGCAATGAAGCAGGGCATCAAAAAATTGGGTAAAACTCTTGTTGTTCCTCTCCACGGAAATCTTTAGTAAAAGGCGAAAGATTTATACGATCTGAAGAGAAACAAGAGTGAACTACCGAACAGGGCTCAGAGTCCCGGACCCCACTCTCAGTCTTACCGCTCTCTGTCCCGGTGCATGGACCAGAGCTTCCAACCACACAGCTGGATCCACATCAGTGATTAGAAAAAAAAAATGTACATTTTGTTTCAGCGAGAATTAAAGTATCATGAAACTATAAATGAAGTGAGGCTGTTAAATGTGTTCACATACGTCTTAAAGACAACGCTATTTTATTTCCACGTTTATTTTAAGGCGCATGCGCATTAGCGGATCCAAAGATGAAACGTAACAAGAGTGTGCCCGCCGTTTGGTTCCGCCTTGGTAAAAATAAAAATATACCGACTATAGCGATTATACGAAGTCTACGGCCATGCGATGCTGACCAGAGAGTTTAAAAACAAAGACCAACGGTGAAGTCCACACACGGACACAAACGAACCTTTGTTACCTGAATAAAGAATATAAATCCCCACACTGTCAGACAGAACAATTTTAAACACACTAACACAAATTACTGAAGCACACAATTGACTATGTATTGATTATTGCTCAGACAATCAAGTCATTTAAAATTTATATTTCAATAAATTCACAAATTCAGGGAAAACTCCTAAAGCACTTTTGACTCTGTGGCATCAACGTAGGAAAACACTCAGCTGTTCGTTTACATGGTCCGCCCATAAAATAAGTGACAGACAGTGATAATCAGGTTTAATCTGACTGTGGCTCTGCTTGGATTATTTCACCTGTAATTATGGAATAATAGAAACAGGAACTGTTGCCCTAAGAACACTAGTTCCCATCTGAAACATCTGGCTTTGTTTAGCTTCTAAGTACTAGCGTGTTTGTATTAGAAACAATATAATAAATTAATTAAATGTAACTTTCTTTTCACACCAACAGGAAGCCCCGCAATGAAGCAGGGCATCAAAAAATTGGGTAAAACTCTTGTTGTTCCTCTCCACGGAAATCTTTAGTAAAAGGCGAAAGATTTATACGATCTGAAGAGAAACAAGAGTGAACTACCGAACAGAGCTCAGAGTCCCGGACCCCACTCTCAGTCTTACCGCTCTCTGTCCCGGTGCATGGACCAGAGTTTCCAACCACACAGCTGGATCCACATCAGTGATTAGAAACGTCTTTATATGTCCCATACAGTTCACCTCAGCATATTTAGTGAAACATATATAAGTGAAAATACTTTAGAATTAATTCTTATACGAACACGGTGCATTATGGGAACGCGGCGATTACGACCAGGTTTGTATTTTCAAACACAAATTTTCCTGTTTTAAAAAATGTACATTTTGTTTCAGCGAGAATTATAGTATCATGAAACTATAAATGAAGTGAGTCTGTTAAATGTTTTCACATACGTCTTAAAAACAACGCTATTTTATTTCCACGTTTATTTTAAGGCGCATGCGCATTAGCGGATCCAAAGATGAAACGTAACAAGAGTGTGCCCGTCGTTTGGTTCCGCCTTGGTAAAAATAAAAATATACCGACTATAGCGATTATACGAAGTCTACGGCCATGCGATGCTGACCAGAGAGTTTAAAAACAAAGACCAACGGTGAAGTCCACACACGGACACAAACGAAGCCTTGAGCTGTAGTTTCCAAAGTAAATGTCGAGTCAGAATAAACACAGATGACTTTTACTCCCGGGATGTGACCAAATGCTACAGCATTTAATGAAACACTGAACTATTGTCGACCTCTCTCACTGTCCTAAACACACTGCAGCCAAACAGCAGCTCTCTGCGGACTGTGCACTATTATCTTACCTGCACTGAAGAAACAAAAATAACCTTTGTTACCTGAATAAAGAATATAAATCCCCACACTGTCAGACAGAACAGTTTTAAACACACTAACACAAATTACTGAAGCACACAATTCACTATGTATTGATTATTGCTCAGACAATCAAGTCATTTAAAAATTTATATTTCAATAAATTCACAAATTCAGGGAAAACTCCTAAAGCACTTTTGACTCTGTGGCATCAACGTAGGAAAACACTCAGCTGTTCGTTTACATGGTCCGCCCATAAAATAAGTGACAGACAGTGATAATCAGGTTTAATCTGACTGTGACTCTGCTTGGATTATTTCACCTGTAATTATGGAATAATAGAAACAGGAACTGTTGCCCTAAGAACACTAGTTCCCATCTGAAACATCTGGCTTTGCTTAGCTTTTAAGTACTAGCGTGTCTGCATTAGAAATAATTTAATAGTAAATTAATTAAATGTAACTTTTTTTTTCACACTATCAGGAAGCCCCGCAATGAAGCAGGGCATCAAAAAATTGGGTAAAACTCTTGTTGTTCCTCTCCACGGAAATCTTTAGTAAAAGGCGAAAGATTTATACGATCTGAAAAGAAACAAGAGTGAACTACCGAACAGGGCTCAGAGTCCCGGACCCCACTCTCAGTCTTACCGCTCTCTGTCCCGGTGCATGGACCAGAGCTTCCAACCACACAGCTGGATCCACATCAGTGATTAGAAACGTCTTTATATGTCCCATACAGTTCACCTCAGCATATTTAGTGAAACATATATAAGTGAAAATACTTTAGAATTAATTCTTATACGAACACGGTGCATTATGGGAACGCGGCGATTACGACCAGGTTTGTATTTTCAAACACAAATTTTCCTGTTTTAAAAAATGTACATTTTGTTTCAGCGAGAATTATAGTATCATGAAACTATAAATGAAGTGAGTCTGTTAAATGTTTTCACATACGTCTTAAAAACAACGCTATTTTATTTCCACGTTTATTTTAAGGCGCATGCGCATTAGGCGATAAAAAGATGAAACGTAACAAGAGTGTGCCCGTCGTTTGGTTCCGCCTTGGTAAAAATCAGCGCAAGGTGGTCTCTTTTATAATTAACCATAACATTATTTAATTACCGGGAGACACGGCGATGCAGTGACTTTAATATTTTCTAATTTAACATAACTTTATAACATTTTATTCTATAAAAAGATGTTCTGTGGCCGGGTTCATTTCGCGCTTGCGCAGTATGTCAATTTTAGAAGTGGCGGAAGAAGTACTCAGACACTTTACAATTCAAATAAATAAATACATAAATAAAAACAATACTATTACTACTGACGTTGGTGGGTATAAGCAGCATTTCACTGTTGTTTCTGGTGGAGCCGGAGCTACTTTTGCCAACTTTCTATATAGTTATTATATAGTTAAGTAGATTCTGCTGACGCTTTTACACACCTATTTTAATACATTACTTTAACGTGAAATTGGATATGTTTACATCGAGGTATTGGTACCTCTACCTAAATAATACTCTGAGTAATTCTTTCACCATTTTCTAGTATAAAAAATGACCGTAAAACCCTCCCCCCGTGTTAGCTTCCATTTAAGGTAAGTCTGCAGTCAAAGCTAGCGTTAGCTCACTTGCTAACTGAGCATGCAGAGCAGTGACACTGGTTTGTTTATTAGAGGACACACAACTAAACAACTTCCCTGTTAATGATAGAATAACAATTTTACATTATTTGTCACTTCTCACTCAACCTTACGTGTTACCTACATTTTTGTTGTTGCTGGTGCTCGTCCGCCTCTCAGCTCCTGTATCGCTGTTTCACTGACAGCTGGTCTGTGGTCGGTCTAACGTCTGCCAACACAAAACAACAACAGTTCATACCGTTATTTATTTCTGTTCCACGGTCAGTTTTTAACCCGTTATACTGCCTCTTCCCTGTCAGGGGTTACTGACGTGTTGAGCTTGTTGTCTAAGGTCTATGAGGAGTTCTTGCGCCCCCTGCGGATCGGGGTGGTACTACACAAACAAACTATCTGTACCCACATGTTGCCACAACAAAATACTGTGGCAAAGGCAAATATTCATATTTTACATGTGATCAATTTAAAATGAATTATACAAGTATGCAAATACTGCAGGTGTATGAAGCCATGTAACAGGGCTGAATTAACTACCAATATTTACAAAATATAGTCCTCAGAGCTATGTTAAATATTATATATAATTAGCATTTATTTATATGACTCACATATAGCAGTGGCAAACCCTGAGGTAAATGTAATGTGTCACCTTTATATACAGTGTATATGTGTATATATAAACTTGAGACAAAAGAAATAAGTCAACAAATAGATGGTCAAATGATATGCATTGCTGTTCTTAGGGAGAATGCAATCGTCAGTGCAATTATTTTTTCTTATAGGAAGATGTGAAAGGCTCCTCTTTAAAACAACCATGGAGTTAAAACATTTCCGTGTCAAACATTTCATGCTTTAACTTCTCTAATTTTGTGAATCCCCTGCATATGTGGTTTAAAACTAAAAAAAAAAAAACAGTTTAAACAAATACAGAAAAAAAGATTAGAAAGTTGAGTTGAAATGAACAGAAATTTGACAGAGACAAGATTTTTAACAAAATGTTTGCTTTATTTTTTCCATTTTTTGTCCAGGACAACTCATTCAAGGATAATCAAGGAGAAATAAGCACTATTATTTTTATTTGAAATTTTTTTCCTGTTTTTACATTTTGTCAGAGATGGTTAATTTTATCAGAATTGGTCAAAGTAAAACAAATAATAAATGAATATATAATAACAATACATTAATAATTAATTCAATACAATGAAGTGTGGTGTCAATAATAGAATAACAACGGCCCAGAAAACATTGGGTTGTTATTTTCACTGTTTCTTCTGTGGTACTGCAATAATCACCAGCACTAACTCAACTCAATCAACAACATTAGAGGAAGAAATGGAGCACACTCAAAGTTCTGCACCCCAGCCTCCCAAAGAGGAAACACTTTTTTTTATTTAAATAATATTTTATCAAAGCTTGTTTTTATATTCATAAAACATTTCTAAAACTTATGTCTTCTTTAAACTTTTCTTTTTTGCATTTTTGATTCATTTTCCTTTTCAGAGATTTTTAAAGTTTTTCGTCTCCATTTTACCATAATGTGTCCGTTTTTGCAAGTTGTGTTTGCCTGTGTGTTTTTTCAGTACCTGTGTGTGTGTGTATGTATGTTTTGTATGCGTGTGTGAATGCGTGTGTGTGTTGATGCGTCCTTGGCTGAGGCTTGCTGGAACAACTTGAGAGTTGTTTAAATGCTCCTGTAAACGTAAAGCCTGCACGTATGAAGCATGATGTGTTTTTAAACATGTATGGAGTGTATATGTATGTGTGCGCGCTGTGTGTACGTGTGTGTTTTATGTCCGTATACTGCTTTACCTCCGTCAAGGTCGTTGCAGCAAAGACATTCATACTGAGAGGTTGAAGCTAGCTAAAGCAACAAGATGTGGCCTTCAGCTAGCTTTGTGTGCGTGTGGGTCGGTGTGTTTGAGCTTTTCCAGGAGTGTGTTGAGCTAGTATGTGCACGAGTGTCAGCAGACAAAGTGAAGTGGGCGTCTCTCTGTGCCTAAATAGGTGTAAATGTTATGCATGCGTGCGTGCGTGCGTGCGTGCGTGTGTGTGTGTGTGTGCGTGTTCATACTGTGTGAGGACTTGCAAAGTACAAATTCCCATGTTTGCATGGCTGAGTAAAGCTTATTATGAGTCTGTAGAGCCACTGCATGATGTGAAAGAGGACATATGTTTGTGTGTGTGTGTGTTGTGTGTGGCAGAAGGCACGGAGGGTGGTGTGGGAGGCTCAGTCTCTCAGGTCCATGCTGGAGCCGAACAGGGCCACCAGCTGTTCCTCGTAGTGGGCGATGTTCCTTTTCATGATCTCCTTACAGGAGCCCAGGAGGCGCTCAAAGGCCTGTATGTCTATTACTGCAGGACGAACGAGCAGGACAGAGAGGGAGAGACAGAGAGGTGAGGTTTGTCTGTGCAGACTCAACCTACTCAGCCACTAAGATGCACCAACAATTGAAAACATGTGCTTGTTGTTGGCTGGCCTAAAATGTTTTAAGCAAGTCTGAAAGTAACACCCAAAGCAATTTTTATACAGCTACAGATCCTGCAAGCTCTCAGACACAAAAGACAGATGGACTCACACGTGCGCACACACACACACACACACACACACACACACACACACACACACACACACACACACACACACACACACACACACACACACACAAATGAGGTTGTAAAAACATTAACTGGGAAAAACCTTGAACACCTGTTTCCTGCATTTGTTCAGTCCAGACTCTGACGCAAACATCTGGATCAACATAAATAGTCTGAATGTTCTTACAGGGTCCCAGGGAACCGGCATCATCTTTTTTGTAACTCCAGCAGAACAGGAAGAACGAGCATTACAGACAGTATATGTTGCTGCAGCACCATTTTTCTCTGCTTCAAAGCGGAGCAGCCGATAAAAAAGGCTTTTTATGTACAACAGAAATCGGAAAATACGCTGACGTGACACAAGAAACGGGTTAAGCGTGCATACTGACTGTACAGCACATCCCTGGTAAAGGGAGCACAAAAAGTTAAGGGGGACTGACACTTCATTTACCTTGAAAAATAAACATCCTGTGTGAATAAACAAAGAAAGCTGGGCAATCGGAGCTATGAAACAGACTTTAGCAGACAGGCGAAAGAGAAACATGACCAGCTGTGATCATTTTCAAAAATGAAGAGCTGCTCGTCCACTGTGGAGCCGGAATTAGTGCACCCACTTTAAGAGCGAAATAATTACCAAACGGCCTTCAGTCAACAAAACAATACAAAGTGATGACAGAGGCAGACACAAAACATGAACTAATCAAAATTCAAACATCACTTGATATTTCATGGCAAACTACTTGTAACAGACTGATGAGAGAAAAATGAGTAGAGCAGACATTGTAGAGGGACCTGACTGAGTTAAGTATTGCTTATTAAACGCCTTTCATTTCAAAATAAAATGTAAAAGCCACAAAACCAGAAAAATCTTACAGCCACATTACAAACATTCAGTTGTCACATTCCTCAACATTGGGCAAAAAGCAACATAATATAATGTGTAATATAAATGTAAGCAAATGACTTTATGTAGACATTTGACTTTATTATTGTTTTTCCTGGGAGCAGCGTCAGCATGGACGCTGACAAATGGGTGTAATGAGTGTGTCAAAGTGTCTTTCTCTTACCCAAACACTTGACATCACCCACTGCGTAGGCTGAGGCAGCCCGGGGCTTGTTAGTGACCAAGGCCAGCTCCCCAAAGTACTGACCCCTGCTACAGCGTGCAATCTCCACCTCCGCATTGTCTGCATGGTCTGCCTTCGTCTGCAGGGAGGGTGAAGAGAAGAGGAGAGGAGAGGCGAGGCGAGGCGAGGCGAGGCGAGGCGAGGGGAACAGAGCAGAGAAGAGGATTAAAGGCTAGGAACCACTGAGTGCCTCATTTTTTCCCCTAGCACGAAGCACTCAGCGGCTGAGTGGACAACTGTGATTCCTTCTGTTGCTAGGCAAAACCAACAAACACTTTTGTACTCCGACGGGTGTTAATGGCGAGTGTGGGTTGTCATTGTCAAAATGTGCTGCATAGAAACCACCTGATAAAAGAATAAATCCACCACCGCGCTCACGAGTATTCCCTAACCCACAAAAACGCTTCGAGAATATTCCACAGTGCCTGAAGGGAATTATTTTCTGCCATGTACATGATCTTTTCATGTTTAAAAGAAATGGTTATAATAAACAGTCTGAACCACAACAAGTGGCTGCTAGAAACATGTAGAGTAGATCTGGAGACCTACATGGCTGCACAGTCAATTAAATTCACGTCCACTGTAAACCCCTTAAATCGAGCGTGATGTAATGCAGAAACGAGAAAGGTGAGGAGAAGCATCTTACTTTACTCTTCATCATGATCTTGACCTCCCCAGATTCTACAATGTAGAAGCACTCTGCCTTGTCTCCCTGATGAGAAAGAAAACAGACTAGTTATAATAACACTGAATGGAGGCATGTATGGTATTTACACACTCATGACCCTGAACAGCACTGTCATCCTCTCCCTGTATAGGACTACAGCTATTTATTTCCATGTCTTACCTGTGTGATGATGCGCTCAGCATCTGAGAACTGCTTTACTCCTAATACATCCACTATCTTCATCCTCTCTGTTGGCTGGAAGAAGAGGGAGACACACAGGGAGAGTGAGAGAAGAGATATGAGAAACCGTGGGAGCAGAGAAGTAATAATGCGATACACTTTGAGATTACAGCCACGTAAACTTGTCTATTTCAGGCTTCACACTCTCTTCCATCACCCCCTTTCTTTTCTTTTCTAACTTAACAATCCAGCTCACCTTATGTACATTTTAAGCTTCTTGGTGCACAAATCCTTTAGAAATTGTATATATGTCTAAGAAACCAATTTTTTAATCAATAATCAGGAGAAACACAGCATTTCTTAGTGAGTGCAGACCAAAGTTTTACACTTTCTGTTATCAACTTGCTGGTGTTTTGCTGTTAGCTGGACAGCTAGCCTCACGGGTGTTGCTGTTAAACTACTGGACCTAAAAAATAACCCACAGAAATGCTGCAAGAGCCAGTGAGGGGATTTTTTCAAACTATTCTACAACCACTAAACTTACCTCCAGTGATTTGAGTAAGGGCACAGACTCAATGAAAGACTCGTACATCCTCCTCTTCTTGGCATTGTTCTTCACAATGAGCCTACGAAATGTGGCTCGATCCTGGGGAAAACAAACGCCAGTAAGCAAACACCTCCAAAGGCTGTGTGTCTCCAACTGTTGGACTGTTGCTGCTCCTCCTCTGCTCAGCCACAGGGTGGCGCTGCAGCACCATGAACCGTCTGAGCAGAGCACCAGCTCCATTCATAGATAACAGGACTCCATTCTTAACATGTCTGAGCATCACAGCTCAAGGCACTGTATTTGGTAACTGAAACAGTACCCAGCCTGCTCATGAGTTTATACACTAAAACAGATACAGCGTAAGTCAAGAGTCCTGCAATAAACCATAAACCATCCCCTTCACGAAGGCAATAATGTTCAGATTAAGCTGAAACTGTTTGAGAGAGAGGTTTTGATTCAGCTGTTTGATCATTTTGGAGGCTGTAGTTTTTGCTGTTGTTGAACATTAAATGAAAAGTCGTGCATGTTCTTTAAGCTAGCCTTACTAAACACAGTCCAGTTAAACAGATCTTCCTAAATGAGTATACAGTCAATCAGTTGTATTTGACTGTATTACATGGATTTGCCTAATGAACTGCAAACTGACTCTATATAAACACATGACGATGATGATGATGACCAAGTACAGTACACAGTCACACAGTTCACTGTCTGGTTTTGGATGTTCTTACCAAGCCCCACAGTGCCCCCTCCTGGGTGGCAATAATGGTGGCGGCACGTGGTGTGTTGTACATGAGTGCCAGCTCCCCGAAGCTGCCCTTATTGTTGTACTGCCCCACGCACTTTCCTGTTACCACTATGTCATACACGCCCCTGGAGAGAGGGAGAAAGAGAGCGATTGGATGAAAACAATAACATACAGGAAATGAAAAAACAGTGGCTTTGCTGAATGATTTATTTAAACACACCAACAGTTGTAAGCTGTTTGTGTTATTGGTGTTCAATCACCTATTGACTGGTTTAAATAAACATCCAATTACAGATTATCTGTAGCCTCTGGACAGGGGCCTGTGATAGCTTGGCACGCTGGGTGACACAATCAGTGAATCTGTGTTTGTGTGTGCACACTGGACTCCATAACTGGCTGCATTTCTAATAAATCAGATGTTTCTCATATTTATTTCACGAGTGTGTGTAAAGTTGAGAGCAATTTGACCTATTTATGAACACTGTTATACATCTGCATGTACGTGTGAGTCAAAAGGTGCTTGTCAGGTTATTGACTGTATGTTGTTGAGAGACAGTAATACTTCAGCAGAGCAGCCCTGTCCCTCCCTCTCTCTGTATGAGGATTACATCGAGGGAAGGTATTTTGCAGCGTTGTTGCTCACCAGGATTAACTAGTCATTTTGAAAGGTAGCCTGTCCTCCGATTGGCTGTGTAGTGGGACTAAGACCCTTGTTACTGGTGGAGTATTATCTTAGCTTGGCTGGATTAATATGACAATACAGACCATGATCGCTTGTGCCATTGGCCCGCTAAGCAGTTAAAATCTATGTGCCGTTTAAAATGAAAGCTGTGATAACACATTTTCACAAAAAGCCTGATTGAACTGAGAAGAGCAAATACAAATTAATATACATATACTAATGCAAATTAACTTGTGTGGCTGTGTTAGAGGACTTTCAAACATTTCTGAGCCAATCAGAGCTTAGTACGCCTCAGCAATGTTACTTTTCACATAGTGCACATCATCCCTCCCATTATATATTTACTCCGTGTCCCTGAAGGTTTATGAGTAATTTCCAGTTACTTCCTTTCTTCAGGGATTCAGAAAGCAAAAAGTTCAGGCTTGTTTATGAAGGCTACACACAGGCCTGCTCGATGCTTCAAGGGTAAAGTTATTCTATCAGACTATCAAGACTTATTGTTTTTCAATCAGTTGACAGCAGGTTAGATCTGTTTAAGCTGAGGTCTAACGTGGTACCCTAACAGGAATGTAGGTGATGTGTAAGTAACACCAGATGACAAAATGAAAAGTTTAAATAGGAAACACCCAAACTATCTTTTACTGTTTTACTTCCTGCCTTTTTTATTTTTTTGCATTTGTTCACCTCCCCCCTCATGTCTGTCTGTACATCCCACCCCACTAGGGGCTTTTTACAGGCCATGGAAAACCTCAGGATAGTATATGACCAGGCAGGCGTGCTGCTCTTAAAGGTCATCTCATGTCTCATGTGAGAGAGCAGCCTGGGTTAGAAAGTGTGTATGCAGCTGGAGAGGTAACACACAACTCAGCTGAACGCTAAGGTGCTCTATCTCCCTGGTGGAAGAGGTTCAACTCAACCAGCTTTTTCTATGTGAAGTAATCACTAAGGCAAATAATGTAAATGACTGTGGCTGGTGAACAAAGAAATGTTAATTCCTCTCATCTCAGGGATTATCACGGAAGCCTTTCAAAGCTGGCTCTTCTTAAAATATTGAACTCAGCGTTGAAGCCTATAACTATAAAGATGTAGAAATGTTACCGTGTTAATTCACACAATTTGCCTGCAGCAGATTCATATTTAATCTTTTTCACAGTAAAAATGTGTCAGTTTTTCACATCAAGAGTGAGCGAGCCCATTGTACTGTCTATCCAACTTAACACGATAATCCAGCTCTGCCTGTGTACACAGCAGCAGAAACAGATGAAATTTACATGTGGTAGTGGCCAGATAGACACAAACAACCCTAACCCATACTCTAAAGATAGAAAACTGGCCACACTACTGGAAATCTTGGAGACGTCTTTTGCCTTTACCAAATGATTCAATATACAACACTCATATATGTCTATATATATGTATATATATGTATATATATATATATATATATATATATATAAAAACACTCTCTCACTGAAATTAAAGCTGCCTTTAAAAAAAATCTACTTTGGTGTTACTCGTGGTGTTGACGGCTCTGTATTTACGTCTGTGTTTATGTAAATGTGCTCTTTTCTAAAGAGTATTTCAAAGTGCAGCCTCAAATACACACACACACACACACACACACACACACACACACACACACACACACACACACACACACACACACACACACACACACACACACACACAGGCATCAGCGTTGGCAACCCAGCACAGGTCCTACCTTTCGATGACGTAGAAGTTATCACCATCGTGTCCCTGGTCAATGACGTGCTCCTGGGGCTGAACCCGTAATTCAAACATGGCGTCCAGCACCTGAGAGAACTGCTCCTGGATAGGGGCCGAGAGGAAGTACGTCAGACCCAGATGAGGAGAAGAAACAGAGCAACAGTGGAAATGTGCGTGTTGAGTTTGACAAGCAGTTCATTATACCAGCTACAACTTATCAGGTATAATATAGCAGAGTTACGCTCTTGAAGTGGGAAGAGAGAAAATTATTAAAATTATAATAAAATCATTATCCCACAATTAAGACACTTTCTCCATGTTTATGAAATTATGCAATTCCAGGGCAATATTTAGGGTTTGAATCCATCATAAACTCAGATTTATTACAGTTGATGCCAAGCGCATGGTTCACACTGGGAACAGGAATAAGTTTTAAAAATATCATATTAATTTGAAACATATTTTCTCAGCCAAAGCAAACATAGATAAATCACAATGCAGACATATGATGTTTGGAATTTCCTTCTGGAAAACAGGCAGGACAATCCAGTGATGGCCAAATATAGGAGGGTTTCAACAGAGTAGTTTTACTATGCCGACATGAATTGAGCACATGATCACAACACTGTAAACATGAGCTTCTCGAAGCTTTCTAGCAAATAAAACAAGTAAATTTAATTAAATTAAAATTATGCGCTGACAAAGTAGAAAGAAAATCAACCATTCTCCAATAAGACTGCCACGCAGGTGACTTGTATGTGTTCAGCAAAATACAGAAACTGTATAATCCAGGCTATTGAGAACTGAAAGTGGGTCTTGCTGTATCGGAGTAGTGTTCTGCACTGCTGTGTCTGTATACAGGTGTACCTCTCCAACATTCAGTTACCTGATCTAGTGTTTTGAAGAGTAGGATGTCCCGGCAGGCCTCCTGCAGTCTGCAGCGCTGTTCATCTGTTTTTGGGTGTACCACTCTGGGCTCCGTGTCCTCGTCGTCCTCGTCTGGGTTGAACGCCTCCGCACACACTGGAGGGAAGACATGCAAACCCCCCTTTACACACAGCACTGACATGCCCTGTGTGATTGTTTTGCAATTAGAGCAGACAATCTGTGTAAAATATTCTACGAATTCAGAAATGAACAGAAGAACAGTAATAAGTATAAATGCAATGAGTCTCCAAATAAAATCTACAAATATTGCAGGGAGCTCAGGTAGTTACACCTTCGGCATTAAAACACTGCTCCTATCCTTTCTGATAAAGAAAAATTAAACACACGAAAGGACAGACTCCTCCATTTTGTGGATGTTTTAAGCACATACACAAGCTGGTGACCAAAGAAAAGCACAAAAATGGAAGAGAGGACATCATTACTGCAGGATGCGGAAGAAGCACCGAAGTGAGGAACTGACACATGCAGAGCGACGTGTTTTACCACACTGAATGACAAAACAGCGACAAGGTCATTTCAAATTGTCACTACATGTCCATGTTTCTTCTGTCTCTGTAGGAACAGTCTTCACCACACTGGCATTTGCCACAAAACACATGGACGTCTGAGTGGGTGTGTGTGCGTCTTATCTCTCTGCATTCATACCAATCATGTTCGTTGCAGTGTGACCTCTGTAGCGTCAACACGTTAAGCCCTTCAGTTCGGCTTGATCAGGTGAGACTGATACAACTAATCAAAAAGAAGCTAAAATATGAGTTTCATGCAGTTAATTAGGACTAAGAACACATTCAAAACCAAGTACAGGAAAGGACCCCCAAAGTATGAAGTAGTCACTTTTGTGTGCTCTTCACTGGTATGTGCACAATTTATAATCAGATAAGTGGGTGAGTGCAAGCAAGTGCATCGTGTTCATCTCAAGCTGCAGGAATTAGATATAGATTGTTTATCTAATGTTTCCATTGCCTCTAGGATGACAGACACAAAAACACCCGCCAAAAAAAACAAACTGTGGTCGGTCTGAGTGTGTTCTGTTTACAAAGCTCCTGTTCTCACAGAAGTATGATCAAATCTAAAGCAAATATGTCATTATCTCTACATGGTAGAGATAAACAGTAGGTACGATTGCGACCGATGCTCATGATGTATGGAAAACCACCGACTACTAATGCCACAGACGCTGCCCTGAATAGGAGCAACAGCAGTTTATATAGAGCACTATGGTCAACAGCGAATCACTAAGTGTGTCTTTGCTGCTGTCAGGTAGAGAAATTTGGGGTTTTCAGCAGATGCAGCAAAAACAAACCAAAAAAAAAAAAAAAAAGTGCACAACAAAACACAAAACTGAAAAAAGGATAAACTCTGGGAAACCTGATGAACATCACAGTGACATCCTCTCGAACTTTGTTGTTGGATCAAGACTCCATCCTCTTCAGGGCTCAAAAAGGATCATTATGTCTTAAATTACCACTATTTGTGCCACACAACGCTGTCTCAACAAACAAATTTGCAATTGCACAACTGTCACCTTGCACAAATTAATACCGCATAATCAACAAAACTTTATGATGCTGTTGTATTAACAGCAGGGTCATCAATGACGGAAGGACAGCAATAAAGGCAAACATCAGCTGACGAACCCAGAGCTTAATCAAGGTTCTGCGCTCTGTGACGGCTGACGACATTCAATTACTCATATGTAAACACTAGATGAAGTATGAAGGAGCATGACACAACAAGAGCAATGTACACACAAGATCACAGAAACAGTCACAACAACACACACACAAAACCCAAAACACACAGGTGCTTCCTAACAATGTGTTTTACATGCATGACATACGCAAATACACACATCAGCACTGAAGACAGACAGATCAGTAAGCTTAGTAGTTGGCCTCAACAGGGTTTCACACATAATAATGCACGCACAAGCTGTGGGTGACCCACTTAGGCAGTGATGTATGCAGTGTTGTCCGCGGTGTGGCTTACACTTAAGAGACATGACGTCAAACACATACATATACACAGACGTGCTGGTGAGACCATACTCTTGCAAAAACTCTTACCTGACACTCTCCTGTTGAATCTGCTGGGCGGTGGAGCTAGAAAGAGAGAGAGAGAGATGAAATTAACATCACTGATTTTAAATATTATTTTATATGACATTATGATTACTTTGAAACCTCATTACTTTTATCTTGTAAAAAAGGAAAAGGGGAGAAAAAGGCAGACAGAGAGAGAGAGACAGAGCGACAGCCAGGACTGGTAAAAGAAAGATACTGTCAGTCAAACAGATAAAGGAAACAAAGGTGAAGATATAAGAAAAAGTAGGGACATTGTCAAAGATATAGACGGACATGAAGAACAACTAAAAGAGACAGAGGGTAAAAAGTAGAAAAAACGTCAGCCAAGTGATTAAAAACAGTATTTTCAATATAGAGAAAGAATAATTTCTTTAGACACATGAATGCTACTGCCTCTAGCATGATCATTAAACACACGCACACACATATATACACGCAGAATAATCTTTTTCAAGACTGCAAAATGAAAAGTAAAACAAAATATGATCAAACTCCACAGCAATAATTACACAATGACTGCCTGAAGCCAGACAGATATGAACAGATTAACAAATAACTTAAGATCCCGCACAGTTTACAAGTAAAATATTTATGAGAAATAATTTATTAGGAAAGACAAAAGGATGAAAGGGTAATTACAGTTTCCAGTAAATCTAATCAGTTAGGCTGTCTGCAGCAAGATTTGTTTCCCTAGTGACAGGTGCCTGATTTTTTTTATTGCTGAGTCAAATGTTCTTAATTTCTGCGTTCATCACAAATACTCAAGCTGTTACATGCAGTGCTGTATTCACAGATGCTTTGGGACACTGTTGGCATTTCTGAGGTGGTAGGATCGCACCTTTGATATTTCTCTGTTTTAAAATTGAGCGAAGACACAAGAAACTGTCAAACGCATGAAACTGTTGCTGCCTCGCCTGACCTGGCACCTATGACTGACCCCATAACTGAAAAACCTCTTTCTTTACAAAAGATCAGAGCAAACTAAACTGTTTAGCTTGTTCAGAATTCAAACACCGACTCGGTGTTTATAATAACTGAAGCGCTAATACACTGATACTGTGAGAGACACTGATATTAGCCAGAACAGAAGAGCTATACAGCCAAAATGTATTAGCCTCTTAGGACAGTAATGATTTAGTATTCAGTACTAATATCCAAATAGCCTAAGACTCTAGCCCAAACCTACGCTGATAAGTATTAGTATTTGTTTGCACCCAAAGCAACTAAATGACTTTTGGACTTTTGGACATTTGCATTTTTATTCTTCAGGCTAGTGCATAACCAGTTCTGTGCTGTTAAGCAGTTTAGTTCAGTGCATGCACTTGTTGCCACTTGACATGGCTAATGCAGAGGGACCACTACTTCCTTTCACTTGCTGGAGTTGAGCCAACATGGCAGCCGCCCCACTTTGAAATTTCAACCTTGGTCCAACTGAGCCCCACGAGTACAGACCAAGACACCAGTCACCTCGTTTCTTCCCAGACATGGCGTCAGGCATTAGCCTGGGAGGCCCCGGGGTAGTACGACTCTTGCCCTTTTTGACCATGTGCATTCATGTATCTAAATGCACAAACTAAGCTTGTTTAATACCAGTTCAAAGTAAATATTAAATTAAATAGCTTTAACATGTTCTGTGAATTAGTAGAGGTCTCATGTGTCATGCATAATCATGCATTAGCCAGATACACACAGGCTTGGCATGTAAACTATATATGGTTGTGCAGTTATTATTGTGTATGCCAGCCTTCAGTGTGAATGACCTCTCGTATTGTGGAGCAGTTGTGTGTATCTACAGGGCTTTCACAGTTTTTGTGTACACACGTCTGCATGAACAGGGTGAGGTCAGGGTCCTAAACACCTGCTGTCTTAACACTGGCCTGTTACTAGCTAGCACAAGCATCACTGCTGCCACACACATACACAGACTGAGTCCATTGCTACCTTATTACCATCCTGTCAGAGCCCATTAGATGTAGACTGTGAGTCCCTGGGAGCCTGGGAGAAATTCACACATTGACATCACTTTCCCCTGGTCAGCGGGGGAAGATGGACGGAGTTTAACACCCTACTCTCCATAGAGCTCACTGCTAGTAAGACTCAACACTCATCAAGGCACAGGAGGGTGCCCACAACTGCTGCACCGACAGCTGTGCCCTCTCAAAGAATGTTAACTCTATTTAAAGGAATGAGCCAGAACAAGGAATTCATGTTTTACAGTACATATGAAAAATGCTTAAAGGGTGACTTCAGCATTTCAACTCTATTTGTACCTACGTGTTAACTCTGACATACATCCAACACATTCAAACCTTCACGAGATCTCGTTCTGCCTGTCCATCTAGAGTATTAGGATTCAAACCTGTTCAAACAAGTGCTCTTAATTGACAGAGCCCAAAAAGTTCCGAACACAAGATAAACCTGTTCTTGGTCAAACCACAACAATGGTTCAATTAAACCAAGTCCTTAGTGGCACTGAGTTAGGTTGGCTCTGCAAGTAATCCCTCGATTACCCAGAATACTAGATGAATAATGTTGACGAGCATTAGCTGAAACAAGAACAGGATCTACTGTAACTTTGTGAAGCACTGGGTGCCCAAAGTGCTAGAAAGAAGTGCTTTTTGTCATTTTCAATAACCCACACCTGCTACATGGAGTAGTTAGTGCTCTTGTCCCATTGATTTCATATTGCCATCCACATGTTAAAAACACTGGGGTTTTATTGGACAGTTCTTTTAAATTTGATTAAAATTAGTGATACAGTCAAAACCAGCACCTTTTAGCTGATAATGCTGGCAGAGGTAATGCCATAACCCCATGCCACAGACTTTGCATCTGGACTCCTGCAACTCCCTTTATTTTGGTCTGGACCGAACGCACCTGCTGACAGGGACAAAACGGTGGGGTCATATACTCTCACTGGCTTCCTGTCACATACAGGATCCAGTTTAAGATTTTGCTCCTTGTTTTTATCCCCATCTTATCTTACTGAGCTGTTGCACGTCCAAGCTCCAGCCAGAATGAGCAGGTCCTCTCCACAACTGCATTTAACAGTCCCCAGGACTGAACTTAAAACTAGAGGTGACAAGAGTTTTCTCTGTGGCAGGACCCAGACTCTGGAACAGTCTGCCCCTCAATATTAAAACTCCACAGACTCTAGAGCAGTTTAAATCTTGGTCCTGTGTTTTAATGATGTTTCTTTTATATTTTTAGCTTCTGGTATTAATTGTTCTTATGTATTTTAATTACTTTAATTCATAATATTTTTGCACCACACGTGCACTTTGAGCAATGAGACAAAAGTGACCTTGACCTTGCCTGTGGGAGGATTTTTGACCTCTAGTTGAACTATGGAACTCCTCATTTTGTTTATCATGTGCACAGAGACATACATGATCAACACACTGCCCTACCAACAGTGTCATTCTATACCACTGATTAACAGGTGGCAATAACACGCCAAGACACACTGCAAAACACCCACAGAGGCAGAGAAGGAGATGGCTGCAAGCAAGGATGTAAACAACCATCAAGTGAAAACAAACATGAACAATTTGGCTTTGCTAATGTTTTTATGAAGCAGAAAATGCACTCTGTATTTGTTAGACCTCAAAGACACACGATATTCTTAGGTGTTATCACTGTTTGTACCTAACAGCCACTTTATTACTTCTCTCTGTGTACCAATATTAAATCTTCTAGGCACATTCTTACAGGCTGATGAATCAGATGGCCAATAGGCCTGAGTCAGGATTATACAGCATGTTATAAATGCCAACCCAAACAAAACACAAATTTGGGAGATCTGCACAGAATGTATAGCTAAGAAAAATAAAAATAATAAGCTTACCAGTCCAAAATGTACCTCTAAGTACTTACACATCCATTTGTCCTTCACTGTCTGACAGTAATTTACAAAAAAAAAAAAAATTCAAATCTGTAACTATGCACCTGTAGGTCATGTCTTAGGGCAGAATTTACAGACCGGATAGATTTCACCTATAAACTCTCAATTGATTTTTAGAGATGAAGAGCACCATGTCTGGTTGCCTGCCAAGCAGACTGCCAGACTAATCCACCAGCCACAACCTAAGTAGGAAATAAGTACAACAGTGTCGATTCTTTCACCCGCAGGCCCTATTTTCTTTTTCTTTTGGTTAAACCTTATACTTAACAACAAAGAGCCAACACTGTAGCAGTGTTACCAGAAATCCTTAAAGCTATTACCAATACAATGTGACTGCCATTCTCAATAATAGTTTGAATAAGTTTTAAACAGGAACAAATACAGTGGATACAATGAAGAGGAACACCCATAGTACAACTTTGCCTTGATCACCCGTCAGTGTTACTACTGTTGAAAATATCCAAAATATTTTTGTTCATACTAAAGACAGTGAAACACATCGTTGACTTATATAATATGCTGCCAAAACATCGTACAGGAGTTTTTCTTTCACATCGGCATGATTGTTTTGGAGCTACTTATTTGTGCCAGTTTCATCCCTCTACCTACAACAATGCCATGTGTTCAACACTATTCTGTTTCTCTTGCACCCCCCCCCCCCCCCTGTCATTTACTGTATAGCTCGCCCCCTCAGCTGTCTCAAAGGAACAGACCTACCTCCCTCGCACTGATCCCAAATATTCATGAGTCCTTTCCCTCCCTCCATTTTAATTCCTGCATCTGAATGGGGATTTGTGTGTGTCTACAAGCTCAAGACATTGATCAGACATTTATAATTGGTTTTTGTGGATTTTAACGAGAAGACAGACACACATCAGAAACCGAGGTATGCTGACTGACAGACGTATTCTATTTTAACGTCTTAAACCGTTTATGATCAGGATTAATGATAAAGAACTATGACAGTCGCCTCCAGTTCAGTAATGGTGGATATGTAAACACTGCATGTTTGTAGATGATCAGACAATTACTATCGTGCTTAGAGCGCAGGCCTTCATGCTCAGTTGAGAAATGCTACTGGATTTTTTTTTAGTGACCGTTTACACACTTCAAGATGCAGCTAATATGTAATACCAACATGAATGAATAACAATATCCAAGTAGTGACTACAGCAACTATTACAGAAACACCTCTATTTTTAATTCTTGATCAATGACACTGAAGCTTCTTCGCAAATAGCAATCAAATCTATATTTATCTTTATGCAGTTTTCTTCACAGGTGTCTAGTTGTACTCCATCCTAAAGCCAGCTCAGCTGACCTGTGTGGTGCCAAGACTACAGCTACTGTATCTGCTAAATTATATTTACACATCTTCATGGCAACACAAATAAGATTCAGCCGGTTCCTCTGCTACCAGATTACAGAGCTGGACCTGAGACTGACCTCCCTGTCACTGGGAGACATATTAGAGGAACAAGAGTACATAAGGGGAAAAAACTACAGCAGAATAATGGAGATGGGACTGATACTCCACAACAACTCAATCGCCAAAAAAACGCAATAAGAAAAGGGAAATGAACAGAGCAAATATTGTCAGTGATCTGCAGCTTTGACTGATTCACAAAGTCCAGGCTCAAATAATTTTGATTTGATTTGATTCTCGATAAGCGAATTCTCATAAGTTAACTTTCTTCTACACGCCATACGACCATTGAACATTGAATTGGGTTAAAGATATTCTAAATTGTAAACAATATTTGTTATAAAGCTGTGGACCAAGGATTTATTTTGCCGAAAATGCAAAAATGAGCATGGATTGCCAACAGCAGATGCTTCAACCAAGTATAGACATCCACTTTATCACTTTGAGCACAGACAGGGCAGAAACTGAAAGTCTGCTCAGTAATTCATCTGCACTGTCTGTGTTGACAAATCAGCCTGAAATGTGAAGACAGCTGTTAGCCACAGTTAGCTCCTCAGCATGGCCAGACTGAACATGGCAGAATCTGGTAAACTGTGCAGGGTCTGCATAGACAAACTATCTACTTCACACTTTGAGACGCTTTGTAACAATTATTTCCACAAAGTTAGACATCTTACACCTCCTGCAGCCTTAACCTACAACTGCATACACATACCATTTAGCACAAATGCACATTTTTAATGCGAAAAGGTGCAAGTTAAATTTGTGTATACTTCTGGCACCCTGGTTGGGACGCGCCTGGTTGGTGACAACCACCAAACACAAAGTTCTGGGTTATCTACATTTCATGCCAACTCTCTGCTCTCACCTATCGAACGGCCTTAAAGGTACCATTGTCATCCAATTTGTGATAAATGGAATAAAGCTTGGAACACACTAGGGCTCATTAATAAAAATCATGTCAACCTGGGAAAAATAACAATTACCATTTCAGCAACTTAATTTTTAACCTTCCCTAATTCCATTTTATTATGTTTCCCTGAACACAACCTCCCTCCTCTCCTAAACCCTATCATCTGCAACACAACCACCCACTAGGAAGACACATTCCAAAATGCTTAAAGTCATTTTTTTTTTTTGAGTCAAAGTCAAACTCGTGAGCAGGTCAGATCACTGTGGGCAGCACAGCCAAGATGCAATAAAAACCAATAAAAACGTGCACACACAAAGAAGTGAAGATCTACACAAAGATCCGAACCGAGCGATTCACAAATTGGAATACTGATGAGAGAAAATTCATAAAACCACTTATAGTCGGGGTGTTTTTGATTTTGTTTAACATTTTCAGGTTTACATTGAAAATTCAGGTTACTTTACAGCCTATATGTTTCAAAGCAAACATGCTGGTGAAGCAGGTGCGTACATTAGACTGATGTTTGCACTGAAATTAATAGTCCAGAAATAGTACGAGCACTAGTACTTTTATTTACTTTTCGTTTTGGGATCATTTTAACGCAACACCAGAAATAAACTAGCCTGACCAACACATGCTCTGTCGCATTGTTCTGGCCAGGTGGACATAATAAAATTGTATGTACATGCACGTGCTTTTGTGTGTTTGGTGTGTGGGTGTGCAAGTCTGACTGTGCAATGTGTGAAGTGCTCTCCCTACAGTCATGTGGCTTGGAGTGGGGGGTGTTGGTGGTGATGGTGGCTGTTTCAAGTGTATGCCTGAAGTTGCCTTGGCAACCTACCACAAAGAACATCTCATTGCCATAACAACGCTACCCCCTTCACCCTTCCTCCACCCCCCTTCTCAGCCGCCATCCTCTCCCCCGTTTTCCTCTACCCGGCTCGTAACAAGTGGCAGATCATCCCTGCTCTCCCTCCCCTCGCATTCTCTTTGCGTCTCTCTCCATCCCTCCCGATACACCCACTCACTGCCATAACAGCATTAACAGATGGAGAGGAGAGAGATAAAGGGGGGAGAGAAAAAGAGAGGGGAGAACAGAGGGAGAACCACAGGGGGAGAAACAAAAAGACAGACCAGAAGGGGTGACAAGAGTGAGATCTATTAAGAGTGAGATATTTTGCAATGTGTTTTTTAAAAAAAAAAAAAAAAGCATGATGGCAGTGATGAGTAGTAAGCTTCTGGATGTGTGACATAAAGCAAACTGGCTAGAGATTTGTTAAATATACATAGAAAGAGGAGGATAACCAGAGGATAGGCGAATGACCATAATGTGATTCAGAAAAAAAAAAAAAAGAGAGAACCATTCTGCATTGATGCAGAGAAACAGAAAGTGTTAAAACCCAATGAGTGAATAAGTGAATACAGAGGGAAAAAAGAGAAATTCATCACCTGCCTAGTGTTTTCTATTTACTTTTCTTAGACCCATTCTGTGTGTGTGTGACTGTGTCTGCTTCACCAATCGATACGTCAGCCAGTTAGCTGGAGGGGAGACCAGAGCATCAAAGCGGCCAAGGCGCCTCAGATACATCAAATTTCAATATTCTTTGGTTGAGTTAACAAAATGGCCACCGAGTAGTTTGATTGGTAAGATGGATGAGACAGGAAAGCAAATGATGAAAAACATCACAGACACACAGATCCGGCAGCACAGTTAGTCAGGATTTTATGAACCCTGATCTAAACTGCGGAGGCAACAGCTGGCTTTCACCTAGGGGAGCTACGGGAAGAAGGCGAGAGAAGTTTTGACAGGTCTGTTATTTGTCCGTCCACCTGTTGCTACTCACACCTCCTGGTTTCCCTCTCACCACTCTGCCTCCTGGAATAGAAACGGTGAAACAAGCAAATTTTGGCTTTTAAAAGGACAAGTCTGTCCAGTACATTAGCCACTTTGGCAGCGAGTCAATCACGAGTGAGTCTTTAATCTATTCCACAGAATGAATTTGGCAGGATAAAACAGTGACGGAGGCTGGATCCTGTTTGGGGTTGGGTGTGCTGCTGGCGGTTTTTCAGCCTGTTTTCAGTGATCTGAAAATGGACTTAAATCTATGAATGGTGCCTGACTATTTCTTGAATTCAATGTAAAACACTAAGCCATTTCACTTTTCCATTTTTACATTTCAATACACGCATACACCATAAGTGATGCTGTCAAATAATTAATTTTAGACAGCATAACCACTGCGGACTGAAGGCACTCTGCCATCACTTCAGCAGCTAACTCGGTGACATTTCTGTCATGTAAATGGCTCATTTGTGTCCATTTGGAGCATCAAGGGCAGCTGACAATTTCTCTAGTCATTTATTGTTCTTTCTTCTCTCCCTGATTCGCACACAGACGAGGGCAGAGTGGCAACTCTTTTTACTAAGAAATTTAAACGCTGAATGCAATTAAGATCATCAAGCAAATATTAAAACCTCAGTTTTTAAATTGTACTGTGTACCTATCAAAAAGCTTGCTTTTTTAGGATATATATGTTTCATAGCAAATATTCTAAAAATGCAATCCCTTGGCTAGCATAGCTTTAAAAATTTAAAATGTACAATTTTTAGTCACACTTATTCGTCTCTCTTCCTCAATATATTTTCCATTTTGTCCACACACCTATGGCATTTCTCCATTTTTCCCATATTTCTTTTCCTCAATAGCCCACACCATCTGTTCCTCTTCCCTCCCTCCCCACCCCATGTCACCATTCCTCCATCCTCTCAGCCTCCCCCCTCCTCTCAAGGCCTGATTGAAAACGGTAGGGTCAGATGTGGAGCAGGGATCTTCCCTCACGTGTTGCCTCTCCTGCAGAGCTATCAGCCACGGATGTCACGGTCAGACTATGATTGCACGCACACGCACACACACACGCACGCACGCACGCACGCACACAAACATGCACACGCGCATACACTGCGGCTTAATCATGCACTTAGGCACGTGTAACCTCAGAGATGGACGGACACACAAACACACACAAGGTGGGAGACCCACAATTGCCAAGCTTGAATGCAGACTCAATAAAGCACATTCTACAGTCTCATTCCACACACCCACGTATACATTGAAATCCCTCCAGAACTGTGCCTTCAAAATGCACGTGCTGCTTGTTCATACAGAGCAGAGAGGATTGTGTGGCTGTGTTTTCCTCTACTATATTAAACAGAGGATGACTGTGAAATAAACATGATTAACAAAAATAAGGTAATTAATTTCCTATCATAACAGCATATAAATTATGTTTGAAATTAGAAATTAGTACACTTAATTGTGGCATCACTTTTCAAGTGCTTGCATTTCAAGCAACCAGATCAGTGGTGTGCATTTCACTGAAGCATAATTTTTCATCATGCTCTGTTATCAATATATATTTTATCTTTCCAAGTCGTCGTCCTTATTTTTTCCTTCTACTCTACTTTACTCTCCCAAAGATCCATATAAAGAGGAATAAACATAAATTCTATCCTGCATATCCTCGAGTCTCAGGTGGGGCGAAATGAATTGCCAGCGCTCTCTCCACCTCTCTCCAGGTGAGACCCTTGAGCAAGGCACCAAACTCCCCACTGTTCCGGGTGTGTGTTCATTGCTGTGTGTGGTTTAATGCAGAGCACAGTCAGTTTCAGTTTCAGTCAGCTCACACTACAATACCAGCCTTTTATGGAATCTAATCACAATGACACAACTGCACATGTCAAGTTTTCAGTCTATGTATAGGCACAAAGGACAGAAATCTGCACCCATATTGATAAACACATACCATATCATCATCATCACTTCACATTTCTGTACATTTTTTTTGGTGTGGTAAACACAGACAAAATTAGAATTTCAAAATTCCAGTATTTATATGATAAACCTGATGACATATTTCGTGTTGTAGGTAAAACATGTAGTGCTAGGTAGGTACCAGAGCTGCTGATGCATCATGTCTGCTGGCTGCAGTGCGTCAAACCAGAAATTATGAGTGTCAACAGCATGTGAATTATTGTGTCCAGCAAATTGGAGCCTTAGCAAAACGGACCGAATATATATTCAAAATGATGAATAATCAAGCAGAATTTACATGTTAGCTGCCGTCTGTATAATATGAGAGTCAAAGACAGTATTTTCACCTATTCAAATCATAAAGGAAAATCATGGCAAGTGACTTCAAGACAGCCCTACGCAAGCCACGTTCAGTGGAGCAGCTTGAAGCACTGTGGTTGCACTTAGGCTGACAAGTTCAAATTAAATGCTACAGAGCTAAGTGGCTTTGCATAAGCTGTTCACAGCCCACATTATTAAGGTTCAAAATACCAGAAGTCCCCCCCCCCCCCCATTGATGTCTTGTTAGCTAGGGGACTACATAAGTACAAATGTGTGTTTGAAGATAAATACCCCAAAAGTATAATAATAATAATAAATAGAGGCTGCTGTGAAATTTGAAAGATCTCTACCCTATTCACACCTTCACAGTCAGCTGAAACACCTCTCAACTGGATATGGGCTCGTGCTGCTACCAGGAAAGGAAGTTAATATAATGATACCAAGATTAAATGTCATTTAATCAACGTAACAGAGCAAA
This sequence comes from Mastacembelus armatus, assembly GCF_900324485.2. Classification (NCBI taxonomy): domain Eukaryota; kingdom Metazoa; phylum Chordata; class Actinopteri; order Synbranchiformes; family Mastacembelidae; genus Mastacembelus; species Mastacembelus armatus. The sequence continues at coordinate 24,744,150 of NC_046639.1, read as the reverse complement.
AACAAAACAATAAAAGGAAGAAACAAAAAGAGTGAGTGACAGGAAGAGAAAAACAGAAAGAGACAGCGAGCAAGCAGATGGCCAGACAGAGCAGTAAAACTGAAATCTAACTTTAGTTATTTGACGTAATTCTCAGATTGGCAGTGGATTGTTTGAAACTACCTTACCGACTGGAATCTTTGCTGACATGAGAAGTTGAGTGAAAGTTGTCTCATATGAATTTAGCAGCACTGAGCTGACCTGTGTTATATGTAACTCTGCTGTCGGAGGGAGAGTGGCATTACAGAAAACATTTCAGGAGCAGAAGCAAAAATGAGGTAATAGTCCCACTAGAGAGCAGGAGCAATGACAGGCAGCATGGCAACTGCATGGCCTTGAGACAAAGACACTGTAGCTGAATAAAATGTTAGACAGTGATCGGCCAAATTTTGAAAAATACACACATTACAAATACAAATTTGTATCCAAGAGAAATAACCTTTGACAACTTCTAAATTAAAAGATACAGTATATCTCCCACAGTGACAGCAGCTTTTTAATAGACTTTTAACAGGATTAAGTGGTGTTATGTTCAGATATCTCATTGTGAGACATGGCTGTATAGTACCTGTATATGTGTGTGTGTGTAGTCATGGGATGCTTTCAATATAAACTACACAAACAGTATTCATTTATCAATTAGCTTCATACAAATTGCAGTAAAGGGAACAAAACCTAAATCAGCACAAGTTCTCCTGGTACTTTGCAGCACCTTGGAGAAGCTGCTGCAGTTCATCTGTAGATTCAGGCTGTCCCAGTGATTCTGTCTATTAGTGTGATGCCAGACTGACTCCACATTGTTGGGATCAGGGCTCTGTGGGGGTCAGACCATCTACTGCAGGACCGCTGGTTCTTCATGACTCTGAAAATAGTTCTTCATGAACTCTAGTGGGTTCTTTATGAGCTTGTTTTCCCGAACAATGAACCTGGGATCAATTAAACACCTGATGGTGGAATCTAAAACATCTAAAGTTCCTAAAACTTTTGCACAGTACTACAAATACACAAAGTACGTACATATACAAGAACATGCATATACAAGCTAAATGTTCCTATCTGCAGTCTGCCGGTTCTGTGATTTATGGTGATTGTTTGAATGTTGAATTTATTACATAGATAAAATATGCTATTACAAGATCACCATTGGTGAAGGGCAATAAATATAAAACATATTCATACAATTTAATATCAGCACTTCTCAAACATCTAAAAATCACAAAATGCCCACAAAATATACACTGTGACAGATGAACAGCAGGGGTCTATTCAATTACTCCAACAGCTTGTTTCTCTAATAAACCACTTCTCACTCTGTCTTTTCCTGTTTTTTTTGTGTATTTGTAAGTTCTCTGGTTGAGCCCATCTCATTCTTTCTCTTTACCCTTGCCAAAAAAACACTCTCTCATCAGCTCTCACAGCCTATATTTCCCTCTTCCATGTCATCAAGTTTCCTCTCTCCACCATTATTCTCACGCTCTGCGCTGTTTCAGTCCGTTTCCCACCATGCAACTCCTCCTCACTCTCTTTACCTTTCCCATTATCTAACCCTCCCACAAAACTTTTTCGTTCTCTCTCTCGCAGTGCCTCATAACTGACTCCTCCCTTTCCCACTATCTCCCCCTCTATCATACTCAACAGAAGACTTAGGCCCTTAAAAGGAAGAAGCCCTGTGCTGCTTATAGCTGCATTGGAGTTAACCCTTTCTCAGTATTACCAGGTTAGTTAACCTCCTTAAGGCTGACCTGACCTGTCACCCTTTCCTATGTCCACAACTGTCTATTCAACTCCTCAAAAGCATAGGGAGACATCATCATCAATTAAATTGCCAATAATCACATGGAAGTGTTACTATAATCAATGCAAATATTGATCATTTTTATTTTTTTTCCTGACAATCTTCGCCAAGTTAATCAACCACTTGCTTCTTAAATATAAAAACCTGAAAATGTTCATTATATTTTCAAATAAAATAATATTGTGCTTGTTCTATTTAACCAGCAGTCCATGGGTCAAAGTTTACTATTACATATGACACAGAGGCATAAAATCATCACATGTGAGAAGCTGAAAACAACAAATATTTGGAATGTTCCTAAACTGACTGTTCCACCGTCCTACGGGGAACGTGTTGATCTAGACGAGCAGACTAAGGTCACAGTTCACTGAAACTACAGATCTTAATACTACAGATCTGCTAATACCTTTTTAGCAAACAAACATGTGATAAGCATTCTTAGCAACATGATAATTTCTATTATTATCTATAACTTTCGGTTTAATCTTCAGTAAAAAAAATAAAAATAGGTAACATGGTCACAAGTCACAGCTGCTACTGTTGCACAGTTGTGACCATGTTACCTATTCTGAAGATTAAACCGAAAGTTATAGATAATAATAGAAGAACCTAAACAACTGACTACTCTCTGAATTTCCAAGATGTCTTTCTCTGCTTTACCTATCTCTTTAAAGCAACACATTTGAGAACAGAGCTAGAAGACAATGGCTAACAAGATGATTGGGTTCTTGTTATGTCAAAGTTGGCACACAGTCTAATGGAAACTACTCTCGCTCTACACCCCAGGTGCTAAATTGGGTTATAGTTCAAAAACATGAAACACCCTAACATTTAATTAACAGTATCAAACACGTCTAGCACGTCTGGCAACATCCTCAATGGCATTATGGTCTTCACTCAGCTTCTGTTCACATGTCAGCCTGTATGAAGATAAACTAGTAGAACCTAAGGAATGTTACTGCACACCTGTAGAATATGACACTGCAGAATGCCTACAGCTGTAGCAACATTTAGACTCTCAGACCTAACAATTTATGGGTTTTAGCCTCAAGAGCTTGTTTCATTAAACATATTGCTTCTTCTGAGATTGAACTGTAATTAATCTGGGGTCCCAACAACCACAGGCAAAGAGAAGCTAAAAGAATTGAATAATTGCACCGACTCAGTCCCAAACATGTGGGTCTAAAGCATCAGTTATCAGGGTTTCGATTTATTCATGTTGGTTCCCAGGATATAGCACAATATCTGGCCTCCAAAATCCGGTGCGGTGGTAAAATGTCCAGCTGCAGAATAACATTAGCGGCAGGCCTGCGGGTAGGAGAGAGTAACACGTTCTCATAAAACCGCTGGGGTGTAACATAAACAAGGCCAATCTGGTTTCTCATTGCGTGACCATTTACAGTCACTTTGTTTAGAGTTTGGTCATTAGAGGCGATGCCATTTGACTTGTCGCTGGTGGATACATGCTGTGCCATGGAGACAAAGAATGAACACTTGTATGTGTACTCTAAATCTGAGTATCGCTGCAGTCACGAAGAGACAAAACAAAAGCACTTAAGTCGAGTGAACAGGCCAAACGTGGTGCATGTGCATGTGATGCTAATAAGGTTTCAAATAATGCAGGTCTCTACAGGTGGTTAATACAATACATATATCTATTAATGTATAACCTAAACAGCAGGTTTTTCTCTTGCTGCTATCATCTCTGTCTCTGAATGACAACTATTCCTAACGGACGACAGTAAACAGTGTAGATGCCCTTTAAGTAATAAATAATAAGAGGGTTATACAAATATATATTATCAGAACTGCAACAAAAAGGCAGTGATATGAAAGTCTGCCATATCAAGGCCGTGTAAACATACTGATAAAGACACTTGTTGCAGGCTGTGAATTGCTAGTGACGTCCCAGCTTTCTTTATCTGAATCACGATTAGGCGAGTCTACTGCCTATCACAGTCCCTTCCAGCCGCAATTGGCTCAGAGCAGTTTCAAGGCCAGTGTTTCTATGGTGACGACACCTGTGCCCGTTTATTCCACACTGTTAAACCCAGCAATCTAATCAATATTAAAATCAACCTATTAAATTGATCTTTTTTTTTTTTTTTTTTTAAAAGTGCATCGTCTAGCCTCTTCATTGGATGTTAAATAATAACAGATTGGAGACTGACCAGTGGGGAAAATAATACTTTAATTTCTTATTCTTTTGTGCAGTAATGTGTGAATTGGTGAATTTTGATGTGGCTCCACATGTAGCTGCATACGTACATTCACTGAATCTTCCATATGACCTAAATTGTGTATACCAAATGCAGTGAGCAGAAATTCACCACCATCTAATATAAAAGCAGCAAAGAAACTGCGATAAAGACATTGCAGTAATGGTGCGCAATTTAAAAAATATATCCCATTTTTACATGTGCTCTCTTCTGTTCAGTTGACAAGTCAGAATGATGTCTGAGTCACGGTGTGATGCAAGCACCAGCGACACATTGGTCTTTGTTCAGCTTTTTGTGCTAAGAGTCAATTTGGCAGGAAACCAATCATCATCCTTTTTCTAAATCACTTATTAGCCTCAGGCTGGGCAGCACTACCCACATTCACAGGTAAATATCAAGGTTCATTTATTAACCTGGTCTATGGTCAGAGAAGAGAAACTGTCTTTTTAAAAATATTACCTACACACACACCACACCAGAACCAGGCCACTGTCACCTTTGTGTAACGTATCGCTCCATCCTGACACATACTGTGAAAAGTTGTGATTTAGTCGATTTCACAAGGCTGGGTTTCAAGAAAGGTTTAAAGTGCTAAGCTGGAAATTATTAATCACATTTCTCTCCACACAACAATCCAGTGATTGGTTGTGTTTTGCTGTGCAGACACTTAAATGACATTGGCTGGAGTAAGTAGATGTTGTTGATCTCCAACCTATCTACCCACCTGTCTCTCTGCATGTCTCACTTTGACGCTATGAAGTGACCAGGACAGTATCAAAGGAGGTTAAGAAAGAAAATCAACAGCATCTTTTAACAGTTTATTTCACAACAATCTTTCTCAGAATACCTGCCAAAGCGGCTGAGCTGGTGTACTCAAAGTCAAAATTCATGTGCATTTGACTGATAGCTATTGTGGGCTCTGACTTGTTTCTCGTTCATGCTTTCCTTCTTTCTGCACTTCTGTTTGTTGATTCATTCTCATCATGCCAAAGACACTTCTGCTTAACCACCCTAATAACCCCTTCTCACTCTAAGCCATCTTATCTAATAAAAAAGGGCCAGTACGCTGAGACTAACACTTGAAGAGCAGGACAGACAGGGGCACTGAGAGCAAGTACAAAATTATACACATGAAAGCTAGGTAACCCTTTACACCCAAAACCTTTATCAGTCCACCCTTATCGCACATTTCTCTGTTGAGAAACTCTGACAAACAAGGCTTCTGGGTTGTAAGTTTATTTACTCTTCTGGCCAGTATGTTGAGCAACCAGCCATTATTTGGTTTAAAAAAATCCGGTGATTTGATAAAGCAGAATACAAGGCTGACAAATATTTGCATCCTATCCGATTGTATTTACATTGTCTGTTATAACCCAACAATAATGTTATTCTAAATAGGTCTATTTGTAAGCTAAGGACATGTTTTCTTACAGAACTGTTCCATACATATGTATAGTCCATGGAGCGAGGCCAGCAGCTTCACATTATATTATAACATCTCATTCTCCCTCCAGCTTTCAGTCTTAAACCCTATGTGGCCATCATTCCTTAGTTATGGTTTACTCTTCATGCAAATTACGCAAAAAACACAGCTTCAAACCAATTTTTTTCCACATAATTTCATGAGCAGATTCAGACGGGGGATTGGAGCTTAAACATGGTTAAATCAAGAAAAGACAAACTACTTGGGAACTGGTCACACGTGAAGCATTTTTGTGCTCGTAAATGACAAAACTGTGGATTATATGTGGAATGATGCGTTTTTGCAAGAAAGCACATTTGGCGTTCACTGAAGCAGTCAGACTGCCACATGTAGGACAAAATACTATGAAAGGTCCAAAACTGTCAGCTCAGACTATGATTCTGAATATTTCCTTACTTGGGCTTGAGTATACAGTGTGTTCTAACTGGGTTAACATTGGACTATTGTTGTGGCAGGTGGAAAACAGCAAAAAGAACATGTATTGCAAACAATGACGTTTGTCAAACTAGCAGACCCCAAATTCTGCCAAGATCCTGTTAGAGGCTGTCTAAAGCTAATGTAGCGCCACCTTGATTGTTGGGGTGAGTAAATCCCATAGCCCAATCATAGTTTTACTATTGATACTTGGACAATAGTGAAATGTGCTTTGCAACCTCTCTCTTCCACATAACACAGTAAGCAAATTAGCAGCAGAGTAAAAAGACTCCCTTTCCCCAAGCCTTAAGCCCCTGTGTTTTCTTTTCCACTCCCTCTCCTTGCACAGAGGGGAACAGGAGGTCAGTTTGGGTCCACGGCCACTGAGTGTTTCTCTTTCTCTAGTACAAGGCTTTGACACAAAACTCTTTGGTGTCTTGTTAAAACACACACAAACAAGCTGCACATCTTCATGTAAATGTACTAATGAAAGCATATTTTCTTTACAATGAAGAAACACTACTTGATATGTGGCTCTTATTACATGTTTCCACCTAGCTATGGTGTCTGTGGTGAGAGCTAAAGGGCAATGGTTTGTAAATTCACAGTAAGAGCATACAGAGGGATATGAAGCATGGCACAGTCTGTATAACATTCAAATAATTGTTTTGGATCACGGCCATTTATTGAAAGTATATTGAGAAAGCCATCTGGGTCAAAATGTTAGTAGTGAGTGAGTAGACAAATCATGACCTGGGAAGAGTGCATGTTAGGTCAAGGGGGGTATGTGAACTATTAACAGGGGCAGAGGAGAGTGTACAGCTGCTGGCCAAAGGTCTACCATCTCCTTTCATTTCCTATTTCTTTAGTGGTGCTACTGCTGTAGTGCTACTAAAGATGGTCTTGGGACAGAGAATGAGGAAGTACCAAAGTTCAAATAATGTCAATCAGTAAAAGCAAGCAAACCAGGTTGTACCACAATCTGCTCAGCCACTACCTTATTTATCTTTCTCCTTTCTCATGATGATGTCTGTCCCTTTTTGTTATTTTTGTTTCTTCCAGCATTGTCTCTCTATACTCTTGAAAAAATGGTATTCTAATAGGATCCCAATGACAACCAACCAAAGATGCTGCTCTGCCTGGGTCCTTTGGTTAAGCAGAAAAATGTATTATTGAGTCCAACATCACGTTGCCTTGCATAGAGATCAGGCAAAGAAGGCTACAGAGCGACCCAGACAGAATGACAAAGACTTTCAATGCATCATTTGCACATTATTTCAACTTTTTTTTGAGTGTACTCTAAAAATTAAAATACATATCCACAAAAGCTATGCAGCACTGTTTCAAATTGTTTTGGTTTTAATTGCAGAATCTGACAGAATGTATTGTGCAGTTCAGATTCTGTCTGTAGCCTATAATGTTGATGTCTTCTAGCATAGATGTTATTTCAATAATTCAGACAGAGAAAGTGATACAAAACCAGCACATTCAAAGTCATGTTCCCAATGATACTGGTAGGAAGACAAGATGCAGAAAAAATATAAAAGAAAAATTCAAAGAGGGCGATAGAGAAACAGATTCATAGAGCGCTGGAGCGATAAGGGTACAGAGAGAGATTCAAAGAAAGAGACTGTAAGGGACAAACAAGGCTAAGGAGGATGACAGTGGGCAAGTAGGCAGGGTGGTAGACAAGCCATCAGGCAGGCTTTCCAAGGAATGACGTAGAAACAAAGATAAGCAAGGCAATTAAATAGAGAGGATGATCAACAGGTAGACAGACATACTGGTAGTTCAGTAAACATAGATAAAAAATATAGGTAAAGGAGACACAGAAACGCAAGATCAAGATATAGAAGAAACCTGACTAACAGGCATAAGACTGCCAACTGGGCCGAGAGCCAAAATGAGAGACATTAATTCTTCTATGGCCTTTCTATTGGTGAGAAATGTAAATACAGGAAGAGTAAAGTACTGTAGTGGTACTGTTTTAAAAACAGCCAGCCAGCCAGTCTGAGTAGTATGAGTCGTCTGAGGGCTTTTCCACTTAGTACTGTCAGCCAGCCAGGCCAGCAGGTCTCTGTAGGGATGCTAGGCTGCATTAGATGTGGCTGCAGGCTAAAAGCTCACTGGATCCACATTGCAGGCTGCTAATCAGGTCACTTGTTGCACAACACTGCTCTGAGCCATGCACATGTACTCACACCTATACAGACATATGAATGTACGCACAGTGCATTCACACACTGACGGATTTGGACATGCATGCACTCCAGTTCCCTTTTAATCACTCATGAAACCGCACACACACCCCACACACACGCACATGCACGCACACGCACAAAGAAAGAGCAGGATAATGAATATGGACATGCTGGCTCTGCTTATTGCACTAATTACCTGGGTCTATAGAGGCCGAGTATTATTTCCATTTAACACACAACTGAAATGAAAACGTCACAAAGCAAAATTAAATAAATTGATAAAGACTAAATAACTAAAGAGTAACAGAAGTTAGAAGAAAACTAATAAAATTAGGGAAAAATGCAAACTAAAAGAAAGATGTGGTGCTTTTTTTGCCTTTTCTATGGATCTCTTGCCTATTGGGAACATCATTATTACTTTATCTAGAGGGAAAGGACAAATAAGAGGAAAACTTAGGGAAAAGACAGAACAGTAGGGGGTAAAACTGAGGGATGGAAAGAGGGAACAACCAACAGAGAACAATAAGGAGGAGGTGACGGGGCATGGGGAGATTGAAAGAGGTCAGAGAGGCATAATTTCAACACATTGTATGTGTGTGATCATGCACCAAGCTACATGATGTTAGATTACAAACACTAGCCTTTAATGGCAACCAAACACAAAAAACACACTGTGCTCTGCATATATGGAAATGCTTGCACATACAGTCTCATAAATTTTGGGCTGTGCATGGATCCTCACAGACAAACTGTAGGGTGACAAACTGTTCGGCACATGTACCCTTGCGACCAACATGGACACAGAACCTATAAATAAAGCTACAGAGTGTGTCTAGCACTGCATGATACTGTCAGATTGATACTAGGGGACATAAGTAAACATGCTTATCCAAAAAACTGACATTAAGACTACCAATTTAGTAAAATGACTATTTCAATATGAAGTTTTAGAGATAGAGGTTTCCAGTGTAACCTCCTTGCTATGTAAATCCACACAGAGGCAGTTAAAAATGAGATAAGAAAGCAAATTACATTAACGTGAAAATAAATATGTTCTATTGATTTTAAGGTGTAAACCTTGTATCACAGACTGGCATGGTGATAAAGTGGTTACCGCACTACCGTTGCCTCACATCAAGAAGGTTCCAGGTTTGGCCCCGTTTGACCCCAGGGTCTTTCTAGGCAGAGTTTGCATATTCTCCCCAGGTCTGTGTGGGTCTTATCTGGTATAGTCTACCTGTTGGTCCTGTGACAGACTGGCAGTCTATCCAGGGATTACCCAAAGTTAAAGACCTATCTAGGACATGTATCATGAATGCCATGAATCACAGCCATTTTCAAGGCTATAGCTGGTTTTGGCTGTATTCACCAAGAAACAAGCCTTATGTCATAATTTACTCTTATTTAACACCAACAGAAGCACTTACGTCCAAAATGAACACTGACCATCTGGAAAATTTTTCAAGAGGGTTGCAGCAATGAAAAGAAAACATGTTAGTGACTTCTGTTCAGGTCACGACTCTTCCCAAGACCTATACTCTCAAAACATTACTGTTCATAAATATCCAACAAAAGACACATAGGTAGGATTTTGAAAATACTGACTGGTACTTTTCAGGAAGAAGAAAACACCCCCGCAGAGTTATTACACCATTATAGTAAGTAAATCTTAGGTAAATCTCCCAGAGTTCCTTGATAAATAAAGTAACCTGAAATGTCCCATTTATCAGTAAAGATTGCACTGTCTCATCTCTGGCTACAAAGTTTTATTACGTTCTTTTGAGAGTGGCATAAGCCATTTCTTTTCTTTCAGCCACTCTTTTGCCTGAACTCTTCTTTCATATAGCATCCGCTTTATCCCTGCTGTCTTTCTTATAATAACACATTTAATTAATTTCTATTATCATCCCTGGGACTCATCTGTTCCTCTATCCATCTTTTAATAAAAAGCTCCACTCATTTCAGTCACAGATGCATTCATTCACCCATTCTAGTTTCTTACAGCGAACATGCACTGCCAGACTGACACTAGACAGACATGCTCAGAGGAAGGAAAACACGAATGTATTAGGAAGACTATGCACAATGCACACTCCCCTTTTTACTCAAGTGAGCAAAACTGGAAATTACGTATGTCACCTTGATTCACCAGGTGAGTCTATTAAAAGGTGAAAACAGGAGAATCTGATTTTTAGCATTCAGATTTGGTCCCACTACATTAAATCTTACACTTATTAACAGAGACCATGATTTAGTTTAAGTTAATTGCTAGGCAAAATTTTGCAGCCGTTTATTTCAATCCAAAAAGCTACCGTTTAACAGAATTTCACAGAAGGTTATTTAAAAACTTCTGGCCCAGCATCAGCAGATATGAGGTACACCAGTTTGTACGCAAAACAATATCTCCTTTTGTTAAGCAGCTTAGGCCTCTGTAGTGGCCCTGCTGTGGATTTAGGCTGAAGCAGTCACAGAAACAAAGCAGGTAAAAGAGGATGTCATGTTTTAGTGTACTGTACTATCCACGGGCAGTATAACCAGTTATCCAGTTCATTTACATTTTAGGTGTTTTGTCAGCACACTCATACACGGCAACTTCCTGCAGCACATGAAAGGTTAAGAGCACAATGGTGAATCATCCTAACTCTAAAGTAGCCTAATAAAAGAAAACAAAAAAGTATCCACAGTTTTTATATACAGATTCAGATCATGTTCATGTTACATAACTGGCATTTTACCTCAAGGCTCTCTAAATAATCTCAGTCTTAATAACCAGCCCAATAAAACTACCTTTCTATCACACTGCACCATTATATGCAATCTCAGATTTTACACTGACTGTATTGCTTATTTAAGGGGCCAAAACCAAAAAAGATGGCCTAGCTCCAGAGGGTCAGCGCATGCCAAAAAGAAGTAATTTACTTTACTGAGTTGGTGACAAAATTACACTTTCTCAAATCTTCAGTTGAACTACTTTCCAAGTCTCTCGAGTGTATCAAACTCAGGGCTAAGTATTTAGGCTTGATGATTTCCTTTGAAAGCAGAGAAAAAAAAAATATGACGACCGTGATCCATCACTGACCACTCTCAGACCAGAAATATTGTAATGATACGATCAGCATCTTAAAAACCCCAGTCCACCATGAACAAACACTACTTTTAATTTAGCTGCAATTGAGATAAAGCATTCTAGGATTAATGATTACAGTACTGTGACTGTCTTACTACTTTATTAGTCGTGGGTTGCTCAGTTTTAGGGTTAAAATGGATACAATATGTGTCACCTGTGGAGCTAAGGATATCCATGCCTGTTTTGCATAGCTGAGTCCAGAAAGTTATTTTAGTATTTTCTGCACAAGACTAAACAGTCTGTGTCATTCACACAGATGGCACTATAGTATTCTTTATACCTATCGGCTACAAACTGCAGTAAGAAAAGAGCACATGATGTCTTTCATTATACAGACCTGTGTTGTTCCCAACAAATGCCTTGAGGAAGCGTGTACAAGCCTGGTTGGATAATCTCATGGATGTCATGTGTGGGACTCACAGCTCCCAGGCAAATGCTTCTCCCAGAAGCACAACAGTGTCAGTCCCCTGTCCTTTACATCCACCTTGGATGAGGTGCGGAAAACGCTTAACAGTGACCGTGATACAGAAAGTACTAGGAAGAACTGCTTCATGCCATCGCCAGACTGGAAGTAGAGATCTAAGGCATAACACATCTGTTTCCTTTCACTAGCACATGTGTACAATACACACACATTCAAAGACAAACGCATCTACATGCGTTGAGAAACACACATAACATGCCCACATACAGACAGCTCCCTCAGCTGAGGTCACATCTGTTCCCTGGCAGCCAAACCCCATTTGTGTGAGCATAGAAAACAGGAAGACTAAGCCTCTATTTACCCTGGGCCAGCTTGTACCAATCTCCTATATCACCTTCAGCATGAACATTTGCATTTCAAATATAATGGTTAACCTGTATAACCTAAAAGCTATACAGACTAAGGCTACAACTACAATTAAAAACACTCAATATTGTTCAGTTTGCAGGAAACAAGCGAAATGAAGTCCAAAATTCACCAAACTACTGTTACCAAGCAGTTCTTACACTCCACCAATGCTTTATCATCCACCGGTGATGCTGACAGGAGGCTGACTGGGGGGCTACAATCAAATCAAATGAAGTATTTGGATTCAATGTCCACTAGCTTAAAACTGTTAAAACCAGTAAACCGCTGAGTTTTAAAAGGCACGACGACAACAGATTACACAGATCATCACGGGGATCAATTCATTGAGAAAAACAGACCCTCCTACTCTCCATTCACAAGGTAACAGTCTGTGACTCCACAGCACACAGATGTGATTCAGGCCACGCTGTTCTCAGCAGCACAGAGGAGCGCTGAGCTATGGAGCAGCTTACATCTTCTGCCAGTCTATCAAACACATGGGACTGATGTGCACGAGGCATGGCATCATCTCTGCTCAAAGTCATGTACTATGTGGGACTTTTGTATTTATAGCAATAATGATTATGTAGTTCATGAATTGCTAAATTTAAATATCTATATAAACTATTGATGAAAGACTTTTTTTAAACGAAATTTATTTTTTAGAGTTTCCAAATGTACTTTAACAACAATGAGTGACAACAATGTTATTTTCAATTCAGTCTCTTGGAAACACAAGTTTACCTTTCACAACATATCCTGCATTAAGTGTATATGTAACTTATCACATTAAAATAGTACAGCAGTAAAAATGGGTTGCATGCTGTTTTATTTTTCCAATGTTACTAAATGAAACAAAAATGAAATAAGTGGGAAGCTTTCATTAAAGTCAAGAAATACATTTCACCTAAATTTGCACTAGAACCGTTTTTACAACTTCTAAAAATGTTTCACTAGTAAGGAATATTTAGTGAAACGTAACCTTTTACAGCCTTGAAACTCAACATTTCAAATTAATGATCTAATATACTGTTTTAGATGACTCAAAGATAATGTGAATGGAGAAGACCTTGATTAGATGAGAGGCAGATGAGGACTACCCTAGTGGAGTGTCTGCTCAATGAGATTTTCTTAGTGTGTATTTGAATACGACAAAAGCGACAAGAATCGTCTGCATCAGGATGAGATGATATTCTAGATCAGTGACGAGGCTTCAGAGACCACCTTTGCTCTCTTGCTTACCCTCTCGAACTCCCTCTCACAGACACACACTCTGTTTTCACTCAGACACACTCAACACATCAGCTGAACATCATAACAACTAAAACTCGACTTACGCTCAAAGTCAGAATCATCGTCTTCATCATCATCGCCATTGGACTCTGTTTGCATTGGCTCCCCATCAAACATCACTCCCTTTCCCATCTTGCCACCGGCACCGGCGCCATCCTGACTTCTGGTGTCACGCAAACGGGTGAAGTACTGTACTGCAAAATCCACCAGGTCCGACGGCCTTTGTCGCAGCACCTCCACAGTGTAGCCCTGCAGCAGTTCTGTCAACCCCACCGGTATCTCAATACTCATGGCTGTGTTTGGCTCGGTGGCGGCGTTTGCTGTCTATCAACAGAAGGAAAGAAAGTGAGTCAGAATTTGTTTCGGTACAGAGTCATAAGTTGTGTTTTAGGACTACTCTGCGACGTGCTTAGGGGTTGCCTAATTGTCTGTCTGAACAACCCACTTTCACACTGTGTGCTGCCTGTGAAGGTTAACTGATGTTTAAGTGGGTGGTAATGGGACTGGACAGTCAACTAAAGAAATAACCATCAGGTCTGACAGCTAAATAGACTACACTGCCGTTCATGAGCAAGGTAGTGCAGTGCCCTACATGACATTGGACCTAAGGTTCCACTTTATCAGGTGCAGGACCAGGGATCACACAGTTCCCACGGCTGCACTGAGCAGACACACAACATTTGTTGTGCTGGGGAGAGATAACCAGCTTCTGTAACATCACTGTTTGTGACTGAGCTGTCAACTTGGGTGGGTGGTCTGTGGAAGCCATCTAGGAACTCGGCTAATAAGCTAGCTTAGTACTTCTGACAACTAGCTGGTTTAGAGTGCGGTTCAATCCGCAGGTAGACCAACTAGCAGCGTAACTAGATCTGCGAATCTAACTTAGCGGTGTCCGGCAAATATCGACTGTCAGAAATGCGGTTCGAGCACACACTCACTCTCAACCCGCCAGCGCTGGTTAGCTTTCTGCTAGCTAACGTTAGCATGCCGCCTTCCGACAATCTGTTAGCCTGTGTTATAGTGCGGCGCTGTAAGTGCTAGGCTAAAGACAAGTGGCCGTATGAGCAAACATCGCCATGCAAGCACAGCAAGTTGTGCAGGACCGGTACCATGAGCGGTTTGGTGAGGTTAGGCTAACTTCACGTTCCCGAAGAGTGTGTCACTTACGTGCGATTCTGTCTCCCCGGCTAAATCAGCCAGTCCCCTCCTTCTCGGTGTCTTCCTTCTTCTCTCTTATATCGCCTCGTCTTTTTAGCCAGTCTCTCTGCCAGTGTACCGACCGTGACCCTCCACACGAGACACCCGGACGATGTTAGAGTCAACGATTTCACGTTAGCGCCCCCGAGCTAACGTTTACACGGCTAGTTTAGCTTCCCAGCCAGCTGTACAGCGATGCTGGCTCGGTTGACAGGAAGAAGCTCTCGACTTCACCGCTGCAGCCTCTTACGACGTCCACGCACTTGGGTGAGGGTGGGACTTGCTGTGGCTGACTGGTTGACTTGGCTGACTGGTTGACTTGGGTGACTGGTTGACTAAACAGCTGCCTCGTATCTCCACTTTCCTCAGAACACAAGCGAATCAGCCGGGGAGGGGGGAAAAAAAAAACGAAGTGTTTCGCAGCGCAGCACCAAAGGTACCGATGAGACGCTGTGCAGCTGTTTCTCCAAGCAGCACGGAGACTAAATTCAGACAGAAACCCGCAGAAATTAAGTGAAAACACGTTCCCTCCCTCCCTCCCAGCGAGGTCCTCCACAAATGTGCACGCACGAATGAACCGCTGGCTCGAACAAGTACGAAGGGACGTGGTTAGAAAGTGTGCAGAAAGCGTTTGACATTGATTGACAGAAAGTACGGCCAATCAGAATGCAGGTTTGGAATATTACAGCCAATTGGGTATAGTTATTTAAATGAAGGCGGAACTGAAGGTAGAACCATATTAGTACATTCAGAATAGAACTACACCCACAGAGTGGCCTTGTCAATTTTGATTGAGCTCTCTAGAAATATTATAGACTATCATGATAAAATATAAGAGTCCAGCAAATATGTTTCTGGGAGGCTGAGTAAATGTGTCATTGGGTTGGGCCTATTTTTTAAAAAGACGTGGTGAAAGTATTTGTGTTTGTGCTGTAATGGAAACAAACTGGAAACAAATATTGTATAACAGACATCTAAAGAGAGGATGCTCAGCTTTGCTGCAATTCAACTGCAGGACACCATCATTTCAACACAAGTGTAGTTAAATAGTGTCATGTTCTTGGGTACGCCTAACATATATCAGGCTCCTTTGCAAAGCTGCAACATTTATTGCAAAATCATGCTTAAAAATAAAAGGGCTCAAAACATTAGAGTTTTACCCCATGACTTGCTCTCATCACTCATTTGTTCCCTTCACTAAAATGCCATCATCAATTTGCTATTGTTTCCTTCTTTCCTTTCAGACTTTCAAGGTTCTTCATAGATCTGTTCAGGTAAGATGGCACACTACTGTATATCAAATCATCCTGCAAGATTCTACGTGCTAATTAATCTAACTTAACTCGCAATTTTTTCCTTTTTTTTTTTACACACAGCTTTGCTTTGTTTGAATTCACACTGTGCAGTCAGTTTTCCCCTGCAGAAATGAGCCGTTTGAAGAGGGCTGGAGTCGTTAATAGTAGATCTATAGGAACCTATTCTGAGAGGTTTGCTAAGCACCAGCACAGTGCATGTAGCATCTCTTCCTTTCCATTTCCATTCCTCAGCTGTCACATAGGTAAAGCCGTTGCCATGGCCACAGTGAGCCCAGATTTAATTCCTTGAACCGCTTTCTGATTGGCTTAGGTCTTTGTTTCCAGAAAACACAGAGGATGCCAGACCTCCAGGCTCCCTCTGCTGGGAGAGGAAAGTTTAGAAATAACTCATCTTAGTTTAACAATTATTGCAATTTTAATTCCAAACTGTGTGAGTTTTTTTTTTTTTTGTCAAAAGCAACTCAAACTCCTCAAAACGAGCCACAGCATCAGTATGACTTTTCTTAGCTTCACAGGATAGATGATGGAGGTTGACTACACTACTGAAATCAGTTAGTGTGTGACCCCCGCTGTTTTCCTATTCATACATAAATACCACTGTGTGTATTATATTTTAATTGACCCACAATTAAACTCACATCTGCATGTTTACACCCCACTGACATGCACATGAACAAATGTAAGTTTAATCCTTACTGGAAGTGACAGATGAATATTCACACGTAGAGTCAGGACTCTGGTCTTGGCTTTCCTTGAAGTACCATCCTTTGGGATTTTCCGCTAATGTGGTTCCAGCGAACGCTAAAAATGTCTCAGGGAGAGCTGCTAGCCTACATTTTCAGAGAGGGTGAAGGAGAGAGAAAATGGGACAGAAAGGCAAAGAAAGTAAGGCAGATGGAGACAGAGTGAGAATAGTAGCTTGTACTGTACTGTATGTGGATGTCAGAATATACTGTGTGTGTTTCAGTATCTGTCATCTGCATTGAACATCTCCCTTGGACCTCAGAGGTAAAGCCAGTTTTTAATCAAGTGTTGATGTGAGAATAAGCGAGGGGGAGGAAGATGGGCAGAGAGAGATTTACTAAGAGAGGACATAGAGATGATGAGTACTGTAACATATGCTTGCAATGTTGAGGGTTGTCTGGCTTGAAGACACATGTGCAATCACTGTTCAATCACTCTTCAATATATAAAACCACTAATGATACTAATGACTAGTTCCATTATATTACATTTTTAAAACTGCACTGTTTGTACCCATTAATGTGAGCAGCAATGGAAGGAGGCACCACCAAAGATAAATGCAGTGGAGCGTTTAATCTTAAGTGCAATATCAAAATCAAATTCATGCCCTGAGAGTAAAAATGTTTCAAAAATCAAATTAAACCATGTGAAAAGAAATCCCTGCTTCATTCATGCCTTTATTCTGTTCACAGATCTGGAAACACAGGTCTGCCAATGCATTCATATGGCCCAGATGGCCTTCAGTGAATTATGCGATGCAATATTGCCACCTACTGGCTGTTGTGGGATTTTGGCTCCCCTCACCCCCTCCAACAACCAATTCATGCACTGGCATTCAGTTTTGATTTTTCTGCTTCGTTCTTCATTCTTGCTCATGAAATACAACAAAAAACAGGTCAACCAAGTCCAGGAGCCGACATCTGAGTAACACCACAGTCTGTAGCATGAACTTTTACTCTCTAGTCTCCATTTTATGTTTAGTGGAAGGTGAATCATCGAGTAGCTGACCTACACTCAGTCATTGATCCCAAAATGAATGCCAGTAATAATATAAAAACACTTTTGTTTTTGTGCCTGATACTGTTTAAAATTAAGACACGAACAGCAACAAGACAGATGGGTCTGCAGCACTTTTTGTCATCTGTGTTGACAACCACACAGCAGCTGGATTCCCTCCTAATTTCTCACACGTAAAGGTCTTCCCTGTTTGAAAAGTGTTTACCTCATTGTCCAAATGCAATACATTAAAAATAAGCTGAGCCAAAAAACAAAAAGAAACATTCATCTTCTCGCTGAAAACCTTATGAAGAGAAGCTGTGGCAGTACTCCAGTCAGGCTGTGTATAAACATATAGTTTATTTTGTCAGAGTATGGACGTTATGGACATTTTAGTAACAGGCAGTTTGACTTACAGTGATTCAGAAGCTATTTTGTTATTACATTTTACTGTATATACATTTATATGCAATATTCTGTCACACTTGCCAGAACTCAACTTATTATAAAGTGACCACGATGCATCAGTGAAAAATGCAGTTTGATAATGTGCAATATGTGGGTTTAACAGGGGAGCTCTGTGCTCTTGATGTTTTAGTATCAGCACTTGACTATTCAACAAAAGTATCACACTGTATTGAACTAATCCAACATTACTTTACAAGGAAGACTTAAGAATGGGATCTCACAGCATGAACTTCATATGGTCTATGGTGTGCTGCCTGTAAACACCCTTTGACTGATGTTGTACTGCATGTTAACTGTACGTTGATGTTCATGTTAGAGTTGGGTACATAGGAATCTACAGTCTAATGGAAAGATGAACGTTCTTTGTTCTATCACAGTTATACTGTTATAATGTCTTGCAGGGATGAGCACTGCTTCTCTTAACAATTCACACTTCATCTTTCTAGGTCTTACATCACATTTCTGATTAAGAGCCCTTGGGTGACAACACATTCAAAAGCTTCTCAGACAATTAAAATATACTGTAGCTCCAATAGTGACTATGTCCAGAAGTATGTGTCCGTTCACAAATATTGCTATGTGTGTATTTTTGCATATTGTATGTATGCTATATTCTTGAATTCAATGTAAATGATAGAAAAAGAAAAGGTACAGGAACAGACTTTTGCATTATCATGTTATACATGTGGATTTCATCTATTTGTGTCTCTCCACTCAACGAGTCTGCATTGACTCACAGTCTGAAATTAATTCTCACATTTTCAAGGGCCCCTATGTACTGTATATTCACAAATAACAGGGACAGACAGTGAACTCATTCAGTACAGACCAGGCCTGATGCTGTCAGAAAAACTGTCTTTTCTTGTTGTGTTATGAAACCTTATGTGATGGAGCGAACCTCCTGTTTTCTGTTGGAAACCAACAGAGGAAAACAGATAAGCAATTCCTAATGTCATGCAAATATTCTGCCATTTAGGCAACCTAAACATGAAAAAATGTCGTCTTTAATGTTAGGTTTTGTGTTCCTATATACTGTGAGTGTCTTAGGCAGGTGTGTCAGCCTACATTTAAATATTCATACACTGATTTTGACCCACATCTTGTTAGACCCCTGATTGGACATAAATTTCAAAACTAAAAGGAGACAGACAGTAAGAAGGCATGCCAGGCAAACACAATTACTAAACCTGAAACAGGAACAAATGTGATGACAAACCAGAAAACCAGAGTAACAGAAGAATCGATCTGCTTAATACAGCTCTGCACAGCTAATCTCTGTCAATACACATATACTCAAGGACTCACATATGTGTATAAACATAATCAGATACATGTTTGTCAAAGTAATAAGGCACAAACAACACTAGACCACCATCAAAAAATAGATGTATATACTCTACATATACAATACATAAAAATCTCTTAAATCTTTTAACCCAGAAACACATCTTGGAAGAAAACATCTGCAATTTAGTCCTATTTCAAATATAACAGAAGGCTTTATAAATGGTACATTTAAACCTACATCTATAATAATTATTCATTGATTTAAATTTTTTTTTAAGAACAAACACAAGGTTTTCCCAAACCCTTAGCAGTAACACCCTAGTTACCAACTCCTTGGTATAAATCCAAAACATTTTTCATATCAGATGGTTTAAATATTCAAGGTCCTGTGAACAACTGCAATAAGATTTTAGTTTCGTTTTTTTTTTAACTCAACGCCGACATAAACCCACAGTAGTAAAATAATCTTGTTGAAAAATCGTATCAGAAATGGTGTCATACATTTTGGGGATTGCTGACTGTACATACAAGACTGAACCAGTTTCCATCTGAAAAGGTGTTATGAATCTCCATGCAGCTGAACATCCACAGTAAAAAATTACATGTGTGACTGTCTTATGGTATAAAAAGTGCCTTAATCAATATATACTAGTCTATGCATAAAATTAATTCCTATAAATACTCTAGACAAGATGAATAAATGATCTTGATTGTTGTATTTCCATCAAGTTTTGTTAGCAATGCTATGCTATTATACAGTGTATTACAAATTACAATGTCCAGTAATCAAGCAGTCTGGCCACTAGAAATAAAACTCACATCATTAAATTTTGTTGATTAAAAACCAGCAAGCTTTGAATTAGGCTTTTGTTCCAAAATGCAGTATTAGCCATTTGAAAACTTGAGTTGCACTTTAACGCTTTGCATCATCTGTATTTGACAGATACGATAGGTCCAGCTTATTTTTTTTGCACATTTACAGCATTTTGGAAAAGACCTCTTCAGCTCTTGCTACCCACTTAAACAAGACAAGATTTCACTCATGCATACTCTGTACGGAATATTTCCAGTGTACTCTAATCTCATAAAACTATAGAAAGACTGGCCTGAGCCCCTTGGTCCTCCATTGTATATAATTGATTTTTTTTCTTAGAAACAGTCATAAAGTCAAGCTTAACAAAAAGAAAAAAAACGAAGGCCTCACTCACAAAGTTGAATTTGGATTCATTAGAAAATGTACAGCCCAATTAGATTCAGCAGTTTCCTGCCCTCATTATTTTCTTTCCATTATTTAACATAGAGTTTCTGTGCTAAATAAAAAACCTTAACAGTCATAAATTGTTTCCTATTAACAGAGCAATGCATCTGTACACGGTTATCTCTGAGTATGGCAGACCTGCATGCTTGTGTACGTAGAAAAGAATATCGGCCTGGGCACGGGTCACTTTTATGGCTTTACAAGGTTCAACATCTTTTACATGTGAATAGTCTGTTAAAAAAGTGGTGGCTTTCTATTTTAATTTCACTCCTACACTGACATCCACTTTTTAAGATTAAATAAAGGTCTCCATAGGGGCAAAAATACACAACAACAACAACAAAAAAAACAGGAACAATCTTGGTCTTAAAAGCTCCAAGAATTCATTCACATTATTTAACTGGAAACAGTTTCCAATTCAAACAGCAGAGCTGTCTGATTTGATTAAACTGAGTGTGTGCACTTCTTATTATTCACTGCGAACTGATGATACTAATTGTTTGCTCTCTTATCTGGATGCTCACACAAAAGGGAATCCTCAGAGCAGCACATGGCAAATAGCTCTAAAAATGCTGCAGTGCCTGCTGTCCCTACTGACCATAAACGAATATGTTTTTGCTAAAAAAAATAAATAAAAAGAAGAAGAAAAATTAATAATAATACAGCTGCTGCCATGGTAACTGACAGCTTCTCTCCTCTTTCTCTCTCTCTTTTTTATTCACCACCTCCTTCCACCTCCATAGCTAACAACAGCAGTAATATGCCCTTGTGTAGTCTGACAGGTAGAGATTTTGACATTTACTGTTACACATGGAATGCACAGTGTTATTGCAGACAGCAGGGGTGATATTACCAGCTTGAATGCAGCTGGGACTGTGTAACCTTTGTGTGTGCTGTGCCTGCTGCAGCCCAATCAGAAGTAGATTGTATTTGAAGTGCTACTGAGATGAACCCCATGCCGTTCTAGTTGAGGTTAAGGGTCTGACTCCCACTGATAAATACATTTCCATCTATGTCTGCACACATGGCAGCGTAACTGATATTTTGTCCTCTAATGCTAGAGATGTATTTCTGTTTTTTCTTACTTTTCTTGTAAAATTGGCTTCTACCTTTTTATTCTTGTACATTTTTAAGCTTCTTATTTGATGCAACTTATCCATTTGTCCAGGAAATGAACAATATAGGATTTTTTCTTTCCTTTAGTAATTTAGTGTGATGTCAGATATAGCACTGAGATGAGCAGTGTCAGTGAAATTATTGGCCACAAGAACCTGAAACTCAAGCCAGCTGTTGTAACCTGTTGCTGTTCTGATAATTGACCACTAGGGGAGGTGTGTGTGGCTGACTGCAAGATGTTTGAGACTGTGGTAGAACAAGGGGCTCTGTAATGGACAGAACAAAGAGCACTGGTCTTCCTGTCAGCTATAAAAAGAAGCAACCAGAGTCAGCGAAACAGGGTGACACGGGGTGAGACAGGGAGGGACAGGGTGAGACACAGAAGAGAAGGAAGGAGAGGAGCAGTCCTGAAACCAGAAATTAATTTCATTCTTCCAGCTTTGCACTGTTCACCCTGGTCACTGCACATGTGAAATGAAATACCAAAAAAAATTCTGACTGCTGCTGTGGTTACACGTCAGTAACGGTCACCGTGGTTACTGCACTGTGCATCCCCTACATGAGTCTCTTTGAACTCTGAGAGATAAAGAACAAAAAAACATAAGAAGGCGAATGTGACACAGTCGAGCTTGTTTCCATGAAATGAGCCCTGGATGTATTTAACTTCAGATGCAAGTGGACAAAGAGAGACACTTGTTGTGACGTATGAATTAAAATGTTGGATCGTTTTTCCATGCTTCATGCTGGGGGTGGGTGAACACATGCGACTTTAAAACCTTTGAGTCATGCTGTTAAAACTTTCTTGATGAATAGGTGCAGCATATAGCAATACTTGGTCATTTCAATCTGCCTGGTATAAAATGGTGCGCTCAGCATGCGGTTGTCTACCTAATAATTAAGGGCTACCACAAATATAGGCTACCGTCACATTATTGCTATGGTTTTGTTGAAAACCTATTTAAAGGTAGGGCTGACGTCAAGTCCGGCACACCGCTGCTAACACTTGAGAACTCACAGGTTTACACAAGAGAACATAGGAAAGAAAAAGGGGGAAGTGTGAGCTGGACCTGCATTGTCATACATGTGGGTTTTAGAGGTTAGAAAACTCATGCTGCTCTAGATATTAAATTATGTCCAGGGCTGTAGACAGAATTTTAAAAATACGAAGCTCAAGACTCAAAATTTGAGTACAACTAGTGAAAAATGAGCCTAAGAAGTTTCTGAAATCAGTCTATAAAGTAACCAACCTGTGTAAGTCTAAAGTGTCACTGTACTGTCAGACAAAAATCTGAAAAAATAGATTTTTATTGTTCTCAATAGTAAAACTGACCCTGTATGTTTCTATCATTTAAACTGGATAATCTGAAACATGAAGACATAAGGATTGTATATGAGCTTTCTGCAATGTGTAGGTGCAGTCCTCAGTGGTATTTCTGAAGCTAAACATTTAACATTCAGTAATATCTCTTTCTGAAATGCAGTCCCTTGTCATCTGGAATCTATTCCACAGAACATCTTCTTCCCCCAGGAAATAATGACTGTTGCATTGTTCTGAGTTGGGGTTGGATTCCCACTGTGGCCACCCATGCTAGAAATGTATGCAGCCTTATTTTGAAGTGGATGGTATAAAAATGTCTGCCTAATGGCAGATGTGATGCGAACAGAGGAGATCTACTCCTGTCCACAGTAACAGAGTGATGTGCCCCTCTCGTTTTCCAGCTGGACACTACTCTGCAGGATGAGCTTAATGATGTTATGGCTCCTAACAGTGAAGTCAACTGTGACCTTAAAGGTCAAAGGCCACAGAGAGGAGACTTTTGTGCACCCCCTCTAACTCCCACCTGCAGAGAGGCAGAAATAAAGCAGCTTCACCTGGTTAGTTTGCCTCCTGATTTGCTGTGCTTTTAACTATGCACGCAAAGAACTATAATATCATTATAATCATTATGTCTGAAATTCTCTTTTGGTTATAATAATAAAAAAAAAAAAATCGAATATGACTTTATGGTAAAATCTACTTAATGTCAAATATTTTGACAGGGTTCATTGCTCAAGTCACTTAATTTGTAAAACAATATCCCATGTATGGTTATAATTATTGCGACTAGATCTGAAACCAGACCTTAGTCTGGCCTTAGATGGATTACACTAATCTTCATATGTAATGTATCAATGTCAAGCATCTGTCTTTGGAACAGAGATGAAGTCAGAGGAAGATAACAAGGTTTGTTATGTAGAGAGCTGCCTGTCAGAAGTAGTACTTTAGGTTGTTTGTGCAACAGTGCAGTCATGGAGGTGGAATGGAAGTTGAGGGGATGCAGATGTTGGGGGCCATGGTGAATCATTGAGAGGAAAAAAGTAAGAAGCCGTGACATCTGACAGATTGATATTCTCTATCACGCAGCTACACTTTGAAGACAGTAGAAGGAGGAAGTCATTCACCCTGCGCTGAACCTACAGCAGCTTCTGAGGTACTGTCCACTAGCTGATCCTCACCTTTGACCTGTCTGTGAATGGAAGATGACCGAAAACATCCCTGTGCAGATCAATAACATATTTCATTACTGCTTAAAAAATATATAGGTATAGGTATTATTGCACTTTGAACTCTGCTGCTGAGTAGCTACAAGAAGTGGTTTCTGCCCCTCTCAACCAGTTTAAATTCATGGGCTGATTGGGTAAACAGGAGAGGGTGGTTGTTTTTGCACAGTATATGGGGCATATACTGACAAAACATTTTGTCAAACTAAACTTGTGTAGTAGCTTTTTTTTATTATGCCTGGCGGACTACTAGAAAGTCAGCAGGCGTCACGGGGTGAGATTGGCAGGTGCCTTGGAGCGTTGACGGGGTTGTACGAGATACAAGTCTATGACGTTTGCTGCTGGGACGGTGTTGAGGCTGAGAGGTGCTCTTGGATCCAACTGGTCACTTCCTTCAGCACCGACTCGATCACCTCAGGGAGGTCACGGTGCAGGGCATGGTAGGCTCCCTCATAGACCTGGGAAGACGTTTAGAAACAACAAGAGTAAGTCAGAGAGAAAGGATGCACGCAACAAGGACGTTGTGAAAAACTGGGTTTATGTAAGCCCTAAAAAGGAAATGTACTTGGAGAACACCAAATACAGTGTCTGTCTCTGCCTCTTGCAAACAAGCTGCAATGAAAACACTATCAAGGAAAATAAACAGATGGTTTACTTTGACTTCTTGTCTGTTTGTTCTGATGTGGAAACCCCCAGACATTTGGTATTGAATATCAATCATTTCTTTGATGAGACATTTGAGATGAGGAATAAGCAGGAACTTGTCCTTCATTTCACTTTTCTCATTTCTCTTTTCTTGTCTTTCATTCGCCCCCATGTGATAATACATGTGTGTGATCTTCCTGCTTTACAAATTCACATCCATCTGTAGAAGAGGAAGAATTCATAGAGGTCAAATAGCTTCCAGTCTGTCAGTCAGTGAACGCAACCTGCCCGTTTCGTTGTGCAATCTGAGAAGGCTGAGTAAAGGCTGCAGGGTTTCAATCTACAATGCAGTACTGAGTCACTGAAAACACACAACATACAACATTACAACAAAAAACAATAGAACCATATTCCAAAGAGATAAAGTCCAAACAAAATTCACACATAAAATTTACTGTAAAAAAAAAAAAAAAAACTCTCCTAACCTTGAGTTGCTTGTCTGAGCTCGGAGCGTTCTCGTACATCATCTTAGAGCCTCTGATGTCGCAAAGTTTGTCAGCGTCACCATGCAGGAGCAGGAAAGGCCAGCGGATGGACGGGATCTCCCTCTCAATGCGAGCCACAGCCCCCATCATTTGCATCCCGAACGACACCCGCATCCCACCGTGGAAGTTCAGCTCATCAGCATCATATGCCTCCACCTGCCAAGAGAGAGAGACACAAAAGAATTACATTGAATAATGAAAAATATGCTTTCCTGAATCACGTTTTCCCCCTTTGTAAAACCTTGTGATGATCCTGTTATTGTTGCGTGTATCAGGAAGCCACAAGGAAAGGAGTACAGGTATCAGACAAAATCCTGGGAAATCCTGGGAAAAGCGAAGTAAATGAGTTGGGTGTCTCTTTTGGGAAAATAAATAAAACTGAGTGAGAGGAACAGAAATATACAGTAGCGGTGACACTGAAGCAGGCAGCTAATACAGACGAAAGAAAAAAGCGTTTGCATTAGTTTAAAACAGAGCTGAACACCAGAGGGCACACACCGCTTCTCTGACATTAAACATGAAGACTTTCAAGCCCCATACACGCTCGCACCCATTTCTACTTATGTTCTATACAAAGACACTCCAACAGAATCAGCCTCACTTTGGTCACAAGCTGCTGCTTTGAATAGCAAATAGCTGAAAAGCTGTGACACTGCACAACCTGTTCAGCAGCTCAGGCTGTGACACCCAGAAACACCGTCTTAAAGTTGAAAGATTTCCTTCCAGACTGAGATAAATCACCAAACAGTAGCTGGAATAACATCACATTAGAAATCATTTTTCCACTTCTGCCTACAACATAGTTCTGATTTTGTATTTCAGTCTAACCAGGGCCAATGCTATTAGCTAGATACCCTATATACCTAACTCCTGCTTTGGCTTTTCCTATGTAGTGACGTTTAGCTGTATGGTGACTATGAAATAA
This sequence comes from Mastacembelus armatus, assembly GCF_900324485.2. NCBI lineage: Eukaryota > Metazoa > Chordata > Actinopteri > Synbranchiformes > Mastacembelidae > Mastacembelus > Mastacembelus armatus. The sequence continues at coordinate 24,717,709 of NC_046639.1, read as the reverse complement.
AATAACATATAATTAAATAAATATGACAGAAAATGAAAAAAAAAAACATAAATACATGGCCAATACTAGTGTTGAGATGAATGATGCCATCAATGAAAATATTGACAGTAGGATTCCAGTTAATCTATTGAGTCAAGCATCACTTCAACCTTTCAAAATCATGTTCAGAAACTTTGTGAGATGTAATTGAACACAGTTCAGTAATTCTCTGTATTATGTCTATTGCTGTTCCTGGAACAGTGACACTGCTTCTTCCTCTACTGACTGCGGGAAGTAAAAGTAGCATGCTGTGGGATCCTATTGTTAATACAGACGGTTTCTCAGAGGTTAGCTTTGGTGTGTCAGACGCACGCAAGGATGAAGGATGTACACAGACAACCACAAAGGGACAAACACCACAGAATGTGTCTAGGTAAAAATAATGGCAGGAAGAAACACCTGCATGTCTCTTCTGTGGTTCAACTTGAGGTTAAACAAGAAATGTGGATGCATGAATACACATAATACACACACAAACACACTAAGTAATTTTGTCCCTTTGTCCTGTTGGTGACACAGTATATGCGACTGTTTTTAAAATTATAAATAACACAATACACAAACACAGAAAGCTGGCCAGGCGACAAGACAGGGGTTTGGAAACAGTTCAAGGTATCTGTGATAGGGTGGTCTTTCATCCTGGGACTGTTTAAAAAAGGCTAGTGCATGAATTCACACGCATAGAACTAATGCACAAACAAATTTCCTCCTTCAGACCTTGAACGTTGTATTTCCTGCTACACCCATACCTGCTATTTCAATCATATATAACAATAGAGCTTAACCAACCAAACACATTTGCACCAACGTTTGTCTCTCACCTGTGTCTGGTCCCGTGAGACCCATTTGGAATTGATGGAGCCCAGACTGAGGCTGGGTAGCACGTGGTTCACGATCTTCGCCAGGAAAACCTGCAAAGATTGAAAACAAGCACCAAGCATTACAGTTTATTTTCATAGCTCAACACCTTCATAAAGAATGTGTTCATCCCTCTGTATTTTTTCTCACCATCTTATTAGTGTTACACAGAGACACAGTCATGACATTACAGTCTATGCATGTAGTGTTTCTAGTGCATGTTTGGTCAGAAGATGCTAATAAGAAGAATAGAAAACACATCTCTTTTATATATGTTCTTGAAAACTGGATACACTCACTGAGTGGCCTGAGTGGAGTAAGACAACTGACTGAGTGATTAGGAAGGTGAGAGGAGAAGAAAATGAAGAGGAAAGTGAAGAGAGTGATTATATGTAGTACTACACCTTAAACGGTGTGGCTGAGTCTGGGTTCATCTGGACCAGCGGACCTATCAGAACCACGCCTGCAAAATCACTGGGTCTCTCACAGGCTGTCAGGATGGAGATAGCACCGCCCTGAAAAAAAAAAGAAAAAGCACAGATTATACATTTTGTAAATCGACTGTAGCTTCAAAGCCTGTGCTATAATCAATTTATTTCTTAAAAAGATATCATGTTTTTTTAAGATGACTGGATTTTCAACACAGAAGGTTTGAGTCCAAAGTGAAATAACAAGGTGTTTATTTTTACAGACCATCAACAAAAGATGAATCTTCTGAAGGTACAAAATGGTATCAAGAATCTTAGTCTGCCAGCTCAGTTACACAAGATTTGTGCAAACATTTCAAACAAAACACTTTCTACTGGAAGGTTGGAGTGGGAAGGTCTTAGCAAAGTAGGTGAAAGGTTTTGATGTCAGCAACGGTGGGAAAACTCCTCAGAGGTCAAGATAAACATCAAACAGTCAGTCGGGTATGAATTTCCACCCTGCTGTCTGGTTGCTGTTGCGTATGCAGACTGGGAATGTGAACCCACAACCCCTGGGCCACAGCAGGCACGGTGTAGTTGCAGCAAACAGGCCACACCTTGGAACCCATCATGGCATTTGGGATTGTAATTTAAATCCTGCATGTAGAGCGATGATAATTAGCAGCCCTGTGGCAGCCAAGACTCACATTTGTCATGGTTAATGTTGGCATGGTTTCTCTTCTTGTACACAAGTGCAAGTGTCTGCGCAGGTGCACCCAGACGCACACAAGGGATTCTGCATGGGTGAATCTGTTCCCTTCTCTCTCTGTTTCTGGAGACTAATTGGCTTCAACTTTGTTTATCTGAGCTTTCTTTGTCTCTTGTGTGAATATTCATCAGGCTTGCTTCAAGAAAAGAGGCTCTAAATAGACGAAGACAAAAGAATTCCCACCAGAAAAAAGAATCTTGCTTTCTAAAGACACAGAAACAGACTCACTCACTGCTGCTTGCACTTATATGCCCACACAAACTAACCGAGGTGGAGTCTTGCTAGCTAGATTTAAACACACTACCGAAAAAGGAGCTTACACTGAAGTATCCGTGTGTAAACACCATGACACATGCACTCGAAGAAATGAGGTTCAGTCAAACAGTGACATTTCTGCTGGGTGATGGAAGCTGCTCAAACTGGGCGATCAGCTCAACACATTTGATTCTCAGTCAAATATAACAAGATCACTGAATGCAATGTGGTGCAAAAGCCCATTCTGGGTCATACCCTTACACACACACACACACCCACACACACACATGTTTTGTCTAATGCTAGAGAGAGATAAGTGTGAACAGGGCAGAGAAGAGAGAGAGCCTGAGAGGCAGAAGGAGGATTGGGACAGAGAAGCCCTTTAAGAAGCTGATTAGAGGCTGTCTTACACTTTATCTCTCTGAACTTGGCCTGAGATGAATACTGGTATTGTATGTTGTCTGTCCGACAGTAGGTGCCCTGTCATAAATTGCCTGAGGAGATAACATAACGACATTATATGGACTATTCAGCTATGACACTGGCATGGCTCTGTCCAGAAAGCAAATATACGGAAATTATACAACCTAAAACAACAAATAAATATAGAGTCTATTTATTGTATATGCATTTGCAATGAAGCAAATGCATATACAATAAATAGACTGACAGGAATGATCTTTTTGCTAAATGAAAGTTAATGTTCACTAAAAACTCCAGTCCAGTGATTTGATACAACATCAAACCATTCAGGAAAGTAACAGAGAGAGAGTTTAAAAAGCTGAACAAACAGACCGAAGGCGATGAAAAACCATTGCATAAAATTTTGGCACAGAGGAAGTGGAACAAATGAGCCATGGGCAAAAACACTGATGGAGAATGAAAGAAATGGGGAAGACTGGGAAGGAGCCAGAGCTGGAGACATTTGTCAGCGTTCCCCTGAGGGGACACGACACAGATGAAGAGCTCCACTTCCTTAATAATTGCTTAATAAAATATGACGGAGACCTGACTTTTTCACAAAACTATGATGAGACGCTGTACTTAGGCTGTACTCAGTGCTTTGAACTGAGGTTTAGTAGGTATGGACCTCTATAACAGGTACAATCAAAATATGGGAAGGACGAAAGCTGCGGAAGAAGGTGGTCACGTACGTTTCTGTAGATTAACCCGACCTTGTCTTGTCTTGTGTTGCTGAACATGACCCTGACCTGACCCTAACCCTAACACTTTACCTGTGTTTCCTCCCAAGCTGCATATCTTAGCAGTCCTGAGAGCTTCATTTGGTTTAGTATAAATCAGAACAGCAAAGTCAGAAACAACAAACATGATCTTTTTTACTACAGTTGATCAAAGCAGCTGTTGGAAGTGATGTGTGAGGGCTGGGACATCTTTCTTTAGACTACACTACGGCTACATCCCTGCACGTACAGTAGAATCCACAGATTGTTTCTATTGTCTTTGGGGATTTTACATCGTTCTGGACTCATATTAATGGAGGAGCAGAGGAACAAGCTAAAAGAAACAGGATGAGACGTCCCAACACAGAGAAACTGGGAAATGAGGCCTGTAAAAATACAGAAACACAACATTTGGTTTGTGTTGGGTCGCCCAGATTTTAGGTTTGTTTTCATAGAAAACTGAAGTAAGAAAATGGGATGAAAGTAAAAACAGAGCCACTAAAAAAGGAGTGAAATGAAAGCAAGAAAGAAACTGGTGAGAAAGATTAGAAAAACCATAGAGAGGAAAGAAAACAGAAAGACACTGCACAGAAAAGACAAGACAGGAAATGAAAGCAGGTAAACAGAGGAGGAACATCTGGTAAAATAACCCACTGTATGGAGGGATTTCACAAAAAGGTAGAGACTGAAGAGGGAAAATTAAAAAGGTTGACCTGTAGCTGTGGCTTCCGTCAGCACTGCCCTAATATTTACAGATGCTGCTGTATAAACAGATGCTCAGTCTCCACCTGGGACCGCAGAGTTGAATTTACACAAACTGTTTGTGTGTGTGCTCCTACGAGATTGGACTCTTGGACTCAGACCGACTCTTCATGTAAATAAACAACACTGCTGCGCTGTAGCTCATGAGCTATGAAAGGTTTGCACGAAGACGTTCACAAATGAAACAGTGTTGTTTAATGCATCTAAAAGCCCAGCTGACAGTGTTGAACAGTCTGACAGAAAACACACGGTCTAACAAGCGAGATACAAGAAAACAATGTTTGGGTAGTGAAAACAATGTTGAATATAGTTTGTTTGAATCCACTAAAACAACCCAGAAGTTTCACATTCTGAAAAAAACATACTGAGCTTGTGAACAGCGTCACTCTTCTGACAGACGATTCATTAAACTATGGCGTAATGGAAATGAAATGGGTTTCATAAACATAAACCAGTCGCCCTGTTGTCTCACTTCAGTTTCTTAAAGACAAGGTTAACAAAGGCCCACCGACTACAGCACAGAGAGGGTTCATTCTTATTTGTCAAAGTCCCTGCAATATATCATTTGGATACAGAAACTGACTGGTTACTGGCAAAATGATCAATTCAATATCAATTCAAAATGATCAAGTGTTCTTCCAGTTTTTTTTTTAGCGATTTAGGGGAAAAAAAAAAACTTAAATCTTTGTGACTGAAAAATCATGAATTCATGACGGGACTGAGATGCTCAATGTCTCTAACATGTAAGTGTTTCAGCCTAAATGTGCTCGTTAACAAGGCTCCAGTCGTCTCAAAATGAACTTTCATTTCTCTGCTGTGTTCGCTGCTTGAAACAGAACTTCCAGCTGCAGGTCTAAAGACTAAAAACTGGGTATTTGTGCTCAGCCTGAAATGTTTCTGACTTACAAAGGTGGTGCAGAAATCAGCTTGTTTCAAATCAGCTTCTTCTTCAGGTAACACAAGTCCACTCTTGCTGAACACGTGGAAGTATCACTGCATTTTCTATGAATGCCAAATCTCAGTAGTTTGCTCGATGATCCAACAGACACAAGTTCATTAGAGTACAAATTGATTCAGCCCACAGAAAACTGCCTGCAATCATGTATTGATTTATTGATAAGTTCTCATCACTACTGTTTGTTTTCTGTTAGCTGTACTATGAGTTACTGGGTCACTGACCGCAGCAGGGAGAGGCTGTGTTGACTGCAGCTCTGTGACAGGAAGTAATTAGCTTAGCATAAAGACAGAAAGTCTCCAATGTTGAAAATCCCTTAAAGAGTCACTTAAAAAATGTCAATTTGTGGCTTTAGGAGCAGTTCAGTTTCTTCTGGGTTAGTCTGGCTTTAGCACTGGAGGCTGACAATTTTATTCTAACCACAATACTCAGAAAATCAATGCTGTTGTTCATCAAGAGATAGTTTCAATAAGTGTGATAATTATTGAATAATTATTATATTATTGAATAATGAAGCTTTTTGACCTGTTCAATATTTGAAGATGACACAGTGCAGTTTGGGAATTTTCTAAGTAAAAGACTGAAACAGCTCCAGTGTTTGCACAATAAATAGCTACAGCTAAAACATGGAAACTGGTGAGAATGTAAACTCTGGCACTATGAGAAACTCTGCATAACAACAACTCTGACCTTCAGAAATAAACACAGGGCTGTAAAGGTGCTCATAGGTAGAGGTGAACAGACAGAGAGGGAGACATTGATCTTATGTCTTAAGTCTCTCTCAGAAAATGAAAAAGCTTAGCTGGTCTGAGACTGAAAAATAACCAACAGATATTTAAAGAATTAATACTAATGGTTAATAAATCACTCATTTTTGATGACTATTTAAAATAATGTTCAGCAGCAGCCCTGCATTAACTTCAAACTAAAAGAGAAGAACTATACTGATACTGCAGTGGGCTATGCTTTTGGAAGCCTGGAGTATTCTGTGATTAGATTAGATTGGACGACACTTTATTGATCCCCTGAAACTGACAACAAAGATGAATAACAACATTCATTCACAGACACAAATGTAGATTACATAGATTTCAGGACTTGCTGCATAAAGGGAGAATACTATCTTGTCTTAGTCAACAAGTACAGCTGCTTTGCCCTTGAGCAGGTCCCTGAACCTGTAGCTGCTCTGCTGGACATTTTCCATGAAGAGCTGTTACTGTCAGTGATGAATCTATGCCACTGTGTTAAAGGTAAACAGGAGATTAGTGAGAAGAGCAAAAATTTGTAAACTTTCGCTGAGCTGCTTTCCTCCTAGTGAAAACCACACATTTTCTGTCTGAAATAATCAGTGTACAGACATAATGTATGTGCCACACTCAAGTTAAACCAAATAAAATGGACTTAACAGGAAGGAAAAATAGATTTCAATACATTAGAACTAGAAAAGAGAAGTTCCTGCTTGATAGTGCCAGTGATACTAAAACAGCTTGATCCTATTGCTGATCTCTTTTATAGAGATTTCATTCAGCTCTAAGCACTAAAGCAAACACCATGTACTCTGGTTTTTCATTGCCATCTATTTCAGGACATCACTTCAACACTTCATACTGCAAGAAGGGCATGTGTGGTTCCTTTCAGTGAAATACCACACTGTCACAGAAAACCTCTCCACAATGTTCTGGCCATTTTTCATTCCAGTGCTTGAGCGAGGCTTGCCCTTCAATTTTTTGCAGCTGTTTGTGTGTGTATGTGTGTATGTGTGTATCAAGCACATTATATTAGGAGCTGTGAAATCCACTGAGAGCATATTATGTAATTTCACACCTAACAAAACAAGCAGAGAAACCTGGACAAGCACGAGAGTCGTAATGTCCCCAGAGCTATTGTTTGACATTACAATACAATACAATGTGGTTAAAGCGCAACATCATTAACAGCAAAATACTGTATGGGTTTTTTTTTCCAGGTGACACATCATGCAAAGTGCCCTACTGTACCATGGAGTGGCCCACGATGAAGACGGGTAGGTTGGGGTAGCGGGACTTCATCATGTCAATGTGCTGCAGGGAGTCTCTGATGTAAAGCTGGAAGTCTTTGATGTTCATCCTGTCTCCTTCACTCTGACCATGGCCAACTATGGAGAGACAGAGCTGTGTAAGGAAAGTGGAAGCCTACTGCTTGCAGAATATTTAATAATATAAAAATAATATTTTTTCATGGCTAAAGAAGCTGGAACAACGTTGCTTCTTTTACAAGGTTTACGCAACAAGTGGGGATTATAAGCATTTGACAAACTGGAAAAACAAGGATTAATGGAAGGAGAAATACACACTAGGACAGGGAGGAGCTGAGGGGACAGGAATAAAAAAAAAGGAGAAATAACAATGAGGTGGGAAAAGTGGGGCAGTGGTTAACTCTGTTGCTTCACATCTCGAGCTCGTCTGTTGTGGAATCTGCATGTTCTCCCCATGTCTGTGTGGGTTTTGTCTGCATAGTGCAAAGAAAGGCAGGTTAGGTTGATCTGTAAATTGTCCATAGGTGCGAACATGAGTGTGAATGTCTCTCTCAGTTCACCCTGTGATAAAGTGGTAATCAGGGTGTAGGCCACTTATTCCAGCCCCTCCATGACCCTCTGATTGATTGATTGATTGATAGATTGATAGATTGATAGATTGATAGATTGACAGACAGACAGACAGACAGACAGACAGACAGACAGACAGACAGACAGACAGACAGACAGACAGATAGATAGATAGATAGATAGATAGATAGATAGATAGATAGATAGATAGATAGATAGATAGATAGATAGATAGATAAGATAGATAGATAGATACTTTATTCATCCCCCATGGGGGAAATTCAGGAGGGAGACAAATCTGAATTAGTGTGAGAGGAAGAGGAAAAGGATGGAAAAGGGCAGCAAAGGAAGAGAAAATAGAACAGGATGAGAAGAGGAAGAAGAAGAAAGACAGAAAGTGAAAAGAATACACTAGTTAGCGGAGAGAAAGATAAATAAAGAGTCAAGAGAAAATGGAGGAAAAGCAGGAGTGGAAGGTCAACAAGAAGACGAGAGAAAGAAGAGAAGACAATCTGATTGACAGATGGAAAGGAGGAAAGATATACATATATGTATGTATCTATGCAAACACATACATGTGTTCTCCTCAAGCTTTCTGCAGAAGAGAGAGGTGAGGCCGGTTGCCATGGCGACCGCTGAATCAATAACACCACTGAGCTCCTAAACATTCACAACATGTGCAGCTCACACCTTCTCCTACTCGCTTTGTGAATGTAAATGTGCGATGGAGAACCGCAAACTTCATATCAGTGCACACTCTATCCACCCTCCCTGTGTCAGATCAATGACCCCCCACTCACACACACACACACACACACACACACACACACTCCACTGTATCAGCTTTTCTTATTACACTTGACCAAAGACGCACACACACGTAAACACAGTCAGATGAATCCACACACAAGCTCACTGACATGCAGCATGAACACAGTCTCCACTGCATGACTGTAAGAACTGTGACAGGTTTGTTTTTTCCGATTTAATGCATCTATTAGTAAAATGAATGAGAATAAAAGGCCATCAGTCAATGAAAGTAGACTAATCATTTCCATAATTTTAAAAAACCTAATTATATTTACAAAGAGATGAGCCAATACACTGAAATGAATGCCAATGCATTACTAAAAGGAGAATATTGATTTTACAGAGACATAACATCTTGTAGAATCAGTATTATGGGCAGCAACTAATGATTCTTTTCATTATTATTTGATCTATTACGAGTGAATGGTTTTAAAAGCTGTATTTTTAATGACATAAAAACAACAACATAACAAACAAGCATTACATTTTTCCTCATAATGAGATACTGGGGAAGTTACTCTAATCCCTAGATGTAGGAAAAATGATCTTTGCACAGAGACTTTGCTAGCACTGATCTACTTAAACGTAAAAAGGTCATTATTTTCCTCCAAGGTAATAGGCCACAGCCATAGGCACTGCCATCCCCTAAGCTAACAGTTTGTGTTATACATCTTTGCCCCCTACTGTTTCTCACCAATTCACCCTCTTAGTGAATGTATCAGTGACAATGCTGATATGTTAATATTCATCAGGAAGTAATGTCTACCATGTTTACCATCTTAGTTGAACATGTTACCAGATTAATGTTTGCTAATTATCGCTTAGCTGTGTAACTGGTCTGTTTCTTGCCGGGGTTTAGAACCAGTTCCTCCAGTCCTCCTCCACGTATGCACATAGACACAGAGGCACAGCAGCAGAACAGGGGAGTAACGTAGCACCAAGCCTAATTAATTTTCTCTAACAGGCTTAGCTCACTCAACAATTGCCCAGGCCTGTTATCAGGCAGGGGGATGATGGGTTTTTCTATGCACAAGCTTTTCTGTGTGAACTACTGATGAACATCAGGGCAACCATGAGTGTACTGTAGGTGTGAATGTAAGCATGTGTTACCAACAGTGTAAGGCGCATGACTCACCGTGGTCATGTGCGAACACCAGCAGGGACAGGTCCTTTAGTCTCTGTGCGATCTCGTCATATGGCCCACAATGCTCGCCAGCCCCATGGGCAATAAACACCAGACCACTGAGGGGAGGAGAAAAAATTAAGTGAAGCATTCATAAACACATGCCTAATACGGATGGCCTCCATTTCTTACTCTCTGTCTGTCTCACACACAGACAATCAGATTACAGATGTTTGCATTTTCTGCGTGGGAGTGTCATACTTCCTTGATTTGGTGATAAAGTCCTGCAATCAGTGCAGGACTTTATCACTTGGGTGGGTGAGGAAGCATTAAAGTGGAAACGTAAATAGATGACAAAAATCTGATGATGCCACCGTAATCGGAAAACACTTCATCAGTCCTCGTCATGTGACTAAGTACAGGGTGGAGTCAAATACATATGTGCACCTGTGCATTTTTAATGTTGGTTGTGTTTACATGTGAGAGACGGCGATTAAGACGCAGCATGGTAGAAACAAAGGCAGATGACAATCAGCCAACAAAGACCAAGACTGAGAACAGGACAGCCTGTGTTTTCAGAGATAGCAGCTATCATCCATCTGTCCGTCGATCTGCCTCAGCACACCCCAGCCCGTCCGATTCAGGAGAGGCACTGTCAGAATTTAGTAAAACACAACGTGACCCATAAATACGCAGAAAACAGCCATGACATCCCTGCTCAAGAGCACGTACCAAGGGTCTATGCAGAACTGTGAAAGAGATGTATTTAAATTTAGGAATATATTTAAATATAATTTCTTTGTGCCACCAGAGGGTGTGTCAGTGTTGCCAGTATGCCAATGTTTTGTGAGATGTTAAACTGGAAATGACATTTTCTTTGACTTATAACTGATCGGACCTTGTGGTTGGCCATTTGGAAAGTTTGGTCTTGTCTAATTGTGTTTTAAAGCAGCTCATTGTTTGTAATCACTGATTTGTCAAACACGTTCCTAAAGCTAAAGCTAAAACCGATACCGAACATCAAAAACACCTTCTTATCAAAAAACAGAACCACCAGTAAAAGCGAACAGGATAATCCCTCGTCCATTTAATGTATTAAATCAATTTCATTCAGGTCAGAGATGATGACCGAGAGAACAGAGGTTAAGAAGATGCCATATAAAGCATGACCTTTGGGTTGACCTCAAGTTTTCTCAGAAAGAGATAACTTTTAGTAATTAATGGAGTCTCCACTGGCCCTTAGACAAAGTTTTTGAAGGCTTTAGTTCAGTGCATATTAAAAGGCATAGCCACTCAGAAAGCAGTGCTGAGAGCTTCAATGAGCAGCAGCAGACAATTAGCCCAAATGTATTCAGCCACTGAGAAAAAGGGAAAGGGGTGAGACAGGAAGTGAGAGAGAGAGAGAGAGGTCGGGTGGTGTGTGTGTGTGTGTGTGTGTGTGTGTGTGTGTGTGTTTGAGTGAGGATAAGGAAGAGTAGAATTGCCCTGATTTCTCTCACTGCCTTTCCCATCATTTTAGAAAGCCGTCGCCTCTGGCTAAAACAGTGTGCCGATGCTCAGAGCGAGTGTGTGTGTATATTTCTGTGTGAACCAGTGTATGTGTGTGTGTGTGTGTGTGTGTGTGTGTGTGTGTCAATGAATGTCTTTGTATAGGCATAATGTTCTGCAGCACACAGTCCAAGGGGTGGCAGGGGATTAATGGGGCTAATATGGGTTCATGGTAAAGGCGAGTGTACAGTGAACAACACACTGCATACTCCTCCAAAAACCAGAGTTGGAATGTGACAGCTCTTTGGTCTTTCTTCTTCTCTTTTAATTTTTTCTATCTTTACTTCCTTTTTAAATAAAAAAAAAAACTTAATACCCAAAGGTTTAATCTTAACAGACGTCTGCATTCATTCAGCTACAGGCATCAACAATGTTCATCAACAGTATGTTGGCTCAGCAGAGCAAAGCCCCTTCCCACTTAAAGTGGTCTGGGAAAGCTCAAGAGGATTTTGCTTGGAACAAGTGCTACTTCAACAGGCTTTGACATTATATTACTTTACTTAGACATCAACCTGAACCCTTCCATCACCTCAGCAAGCAAACACACACAACTGTGTGGCCTGTCATAAGGCTCTGCTGTGAAAAAGACAGATGACAGCCCTGTGAGTAGGCTATTGAACATGACAGGTTTGAAAATGTCAAACGTCTTTTCTGGAAACAGAAAATTTACATTTTATTTTCTATGAACACCTACAGCACTTTAAATAACTGCTTCACCTACAGGTCAAAAGCTAAGAGGCTTAATTCTTGTGAGTGACATGTTCACCACTCCCTTCACTCTCATGACTGGTAGGACTTGAAGCTCCGAGACTCAGGTTCTGTCTTAGAGGATCAGCTAAAATCTTGTAGAACAAGTGTTGTATCTTGTGATTAGCTCTGAACGGTCCCAACAAAAGGTGTCCTCTTAAGAGCTATTCACAAGGCTGCTGAACCTGCTGCTGAGGAATTAAAAGAATTCTCTACTGAGGAGAAATGGGGTTGGGCCTGTTAATTAGAAAATACATCATAAAAATAGGATTTAAAGCCTCAGTTGCTGTAGTGTTACTCCTCAACATTGACATAATTAGGCCAATTACCTGCTGTAACTGACTATGAGCAGGTCTAAGTGCTGTAGGAGCTGTGCATTATTATTTGCATAATTATTCTCTAGTTAGATGTATATTGATTTTTTTGTGTGCCATTATTAAGTAGGGAAGTATTTTAATCGGTTTTCTTCTTTTTTCCTCATTATCTCTCCTCACACTTTCATTTATCATGGGAACTGGAGACCCACTTGTCTCCCACACCATTTCAGTTGCTGGAACAACATGGCATGTAACCAACCTTATTAAAACAATTCAAGCCAGACTCTAGTCCTCCCTCTGTCTCTTTTCACAGCTACTCCAAACAATCACACGCCCAAAATAAATCCAAAGCCCTAAGCCTCTAAATACAATGCTCACTGGCTACTCCAAAGTTATTTATGTTCTCAAACTTCCCAACTGTGCTCAAATGTCACATTTCTGCACCTTCGACCGTGACTGTTCCTCACAAGAAGCTAAAAATCTGAGATCAGATCAGAAATCAGAGTCAAAGGTTTCAGCTGTAACCGTAATATGAAACCTCTTTCGTATGATTTCTTGGAAAACATCTGACATGTTAGGAAAGCTCAGTAAAAACAAACACAATTGTTGGGTGGAGTCAAACTAAACATAACACAGATATTAGGACACACCTCTTTTCTGAAAACACAGACGAGTCAGGGATGAACCTTTTCTCAGTATGCGGACATCTCAACAATGAATCCCAATTAGACACGCAGTCACGGCTTAATGAGATCTGTGAATAGAACAGCCATCGATAATAATAGAAGTAACACCTGTGATTCTCCACAATGACAAGTCATAATGATCAGTAATAGGCTAATATCTGTTTCGTTGTACCTGTCAAGGTTCAAAACACCTGTGTGCACAGCAGATACACAACAAACTGAATATCTATCCACTGCTGTCAAAGTAACACTAGTTATAACCCAGAGTCAGAATCAAACTTTCCACTGTTCAGAAGTTTCATTCATTTTATAGGTTACTGAGATTGTGACATCTGTCTGGGGCAACGTGTAAATGCTTTCACACAAATATGTCTTTGGCCTCACCTCAGTATAAGACAGTGTGTTCATGTGCACGGACTGGGCAGGAGCCAGAGGACGAGACAAAACCACTGAACACAACTTAATATTGTGTACATGTGTGTACTTGTTGTTATATGGTTGTGTAATTAAACTGCATCATTGTGTTGTGAGGTCATTTCTCTCCATTCTCACAACCTCAGAGGCCATTTGAGCAACACGACTCGGTTGGTTTTAGGGTTAGAGTTAGAATTAAGGTTGAGGTTATACATTTGGTTGCGATGGCCACACAACACATTCAGTATAGAAATACACAGGCAAAGATTAAAGGAAAAGGGAAAGAAGAGAGGATCAAAGATGAAGAGAGGATCAAAGAAAGAAGTGGGGAAACGCATGTGAAACTATGAAAGGCAGCAGAGAGCTGCAGAAGTAAATGGAGGAAGCTTTTGTTATTTGCTAGTTTGTGTCACCATCCACTTCTGTTCAACTTCCTCTGCTGCTCCAACAGAAGTGAATGTCTTGCAGGCAGGTATGAGACTGAAGTCAGTGGCACAAATACATTGTTTGACTGAACTATGTGAACTATGTGAGCTAATAGGTTTACATGCTGTTTGTGCAAACAGAGGGTAAATTGTTAGCTTTAGGAAACTGTCTCTTTGGAAAGAAACAAAATGATGCACAACCTGTGATGGGAATATCTGATGCACTTAAGATGTGACAGAGAAGAACAATGTGACAGGTGGAGATGAAACTGAGTCTGAAAGTAGGATAGTTTGACAAACTGCTATGGAAACAAAGAACAGGAAGGGGGGAGTCATGTAGAAACTGTGTGAGTGTGTGTCAAGAAAAGTCAGGGAAATGTAGACAGAGACAGACGGACGGGCGGGCGGACGGGCGGGCGGACGGACAGACAGACAGACAGACAGACAGACAGACAGACAGACAGAGAGAGACAGACAGACAGACAGACAGACAGACAGACAGAGAGAGACAGACAGACAGACAGACAGGTACACCAATGAAACAAAAAGGTAAACAGGAGAAACAGGCTACATTGCAGACATTCCAGTGCACAGTCAAAGGATTCAGACTCATTTTTTCACTTTAACTAAAATATACATAGAAAAAAGTACAGACCTCAAGATTTCTATCCAATTTCCATAATATAGCACACAACAAGTTATTGACAGCTCCCTTGTGGTTTAAACCTGCCAGTTTGGAGAGATTTGTATGAAGCTACCCGATACTGCAACAATGCAACACTCCTTTAACACCATGCTGCACACAATCTATGGACAGATATTTCTGCATTTATACCAATAAGCTCAATGGAAAATGCAACTTCTGATGCCACTGCTTCTGTTTGTTCTTCTTGTTATTGTTGGACTCCACACTTTTTAGCCCATTTCTCCTGTGCTGCTTTCTATGTTTGTATAACCCTTCTGCTCTGTTCTTATCTAACAGTCTTTATATTTGATGTACCTCATCACTACCTGCTGTTGCAACATTCACTGTTCCCACAGTCGTCATCATCATTATATTTGATATATGCTAATATTATTAGGATGGAAGCAGAAGTAGAAAATAATAGAGAAAACACATCAGTTACAGTAATTTGTGTAATCCCAGGACCTCTGCTGATCCAGGACTTATAGCCATAATAAACCACTTATGGACCTGAGGCCCAGGGAGAAAACACTCTCCCCGTTTCTAATGTCACTGTGATTCATGTTGTTTTCTCTGATCATTTTTGTGTCTTTTCTGATTTGTCCATAATTCCCAAAGATGCAACTGGACCTACATTTGTCCAGAAAAGACCCATAAATGACAACACCACGACACTGTTTATGGAGATGATTAGGTTTGAAAATACCACTTCCTCTCATGTTGAAGATTTGTTGAATTCATATACTTCAAGTGTCCTAAATGTCCATTGGAACTAATTTCAACATCTAAATGTAATTATGAATTTGCTTTATTCTTTAATGACAAGGTTCCAGGGGATTAAACAAGCAATAAACTGCACAAGACAGATACCAAATCTGCAGCAACACACTTTACACCTGTAAATGACAAAACAGTTGAAGAGACCATCTCCAGCCTGAGTCCATCCACCTGCTGCCTCGATGTTTTACCCACTAGATTTCTGAAATCAGCACTAAGCAGTTTGTTACCACAACTCACTCATTTAGTTAATGAGTCATTACAGTCTGGAACATTTCCAAGGGCCTTGAAACCTGCTGCCATCAAGCATCTCCTGAAGAAGAGCAGTCTTGATGCTACGGTTCTGAACAACTACCGGCCCATATCAAACCTGCCGTTTTTAGGCAAAATCCTTGAAAACGTTGTTTATCAACAACTTACTGACTTTCTCCTGCTAAACAACTGCTTTGATGAGGCAGCTGCAGTACATTCAGAACGCTGCTGCTCGGGTCCTGACTAGAACCAGGAAGTACAACCACATTACTCCTGTTCTCAGATCTCTGCACTGGCTTCCTGTCTCTCAGAGAATAGACTTTAAAACAGCACTGCTTGTGTATAAGTCTCTTCATGGCTCAGCACCACAGTACATCTCTGACATGTTGATGCCATATGAACCATCTCGGACTCTAAGGAACATCAGGGACAGGCCTTCTGCTCGTGCCCAGACTCAGGACTAAACATGGAGAAGCAGCGTTTCAGTTTTATGCAGCTAAGATCTGGAATAGTCTTCCTGATGATGTTAGACAGGCCTCATCTCTGACAATGTTTCAGTCCAAACTAAAAACTTTTCTTTTTAGCGTGGCATATGACAACTGAAGGTATTTAATCTAAAGTGATTCATCTGTTATTTATCTCCTTTAATTTTATTTCAAGTTCATTTTCTACAATTTGCTGTTTCCTGTTTTGATTTTTGCCTATGTACTTTTAACTTGTCTTTTATTTCTGTAAAGCAGTTTGAATTACTGTGTATGAATTGTGCTACATAAATAAACTTGCCTTATCTAATCCATGTCTCAGGTCATGCTAATGTCAAGGCTGTTGCTGGGACTTTTACTGGTGTGGGTGTTATTGCTTACCATTAAAATAATAATAAAATCATCCGGTCTGTTTGACTACAGGCACTGAATATTGAAGACAAGCTGTAATTGTTCTCCTCTGTCTCCTTTTCATGATAATGCACAGTAAATCATCAGTGTTGGCACCTGGAATCTCCTACACAATTAATTTGTTGAAAACACAAGTGTCCCCAACAGGTTACAGACTGTATTACATAGCCAAAATTTCCCCCCAGGCACAAATACAAAGGGAGCCATTATAAAGCGTTTATCTTTGCAAAGTATCCTCCGCTGACAAGTAAAACTGTGGCAGTGAATAGTAGGAAATTAAACAGTCTGATGCCAGAAACAGGGAAAGAAACTGATCCAGACACATCAGCAAAGGCATCGATAGCAGCCTGCGTGACCCATTTCCAGAAACACAGGTGTGCAGTGCATGTATGACAGGTCTCCATGTGGCTCAAAGCTCCGGTTACACATCTACTGGAGGATATGTCAATCATTGTTACTTCCTGGTTCAAGAGAAAGGGATTTTCATTGACCCATGGCCTTCGACTCCACAGGAGACTCACTCACCCAGACATGAAACCTTTCAAATACAGATTGTGCACATTTATGTCAGTTTTGCTGCTTTAGAGTTACAGTGGAGATGAAAACCCAAAACCACAAGCGTTTGACTTTTTTTTCCTGAATGTGTACGTGGCAGATTTATGGTAAGAAGAAAATGTAATTTACTAATTTTAGATTAGTAAAATTCTAGTAACATTTTAGATGCTGTGTCACATGTGTTAAAAAACTCATCTGACAACTGTGGAGAGTGGGTAGCTGTTAGTCTGGAGACTCCATCATGCAGACCACAGAGCAAACTGCTTTTATTGTGAAACATCAGAGCTTGGAGGTGTTTATCAGAGAATGTCTTCAGTGTAGGCCGTATGACAGACAAAAGGCTGCAATGTTGTGTTTCGTGCTCAGCGGTTTTACACTGGTGGCATTCACTGTGTAACTCTGACTATTCATTAGGAGACTTAGACGTCCATGTGTTCACAAGATTTCAATCCAAACCGCAAACGATTAACAGCATATTACGACCAGTAAATCAGTTTTAGGGTGCACTGGTCTAATACTGGCATCACATTACATGTAAGCCCCCTTGTCATTATGGTGTAGGTGAGAGTGTGATTTTATTGAACAGCTTCTGTTTTGTCAGCTTATAAAACCTCAGTCAATCTTTCAGAGCTGTCGGCTCAGCTGAAGGGACTCCCTTAGTCGAGGTTTGACTGGAGAATTTAAGGGGCCTGTGGAAGTCTAAATGCACCTTCCAGTGCTTTTTCACTGTGGTACATATACATCATCTGTGGAACTGCTGAATGGTCGTATTTCGTGGTATACCTCCATGTACTATGACTGCATGCATTTGTATTATGGTCACTGGCAGGCCTCCAGTGAGAAAGCTCTTATATAAGCCTTCCAAAGCTGCAGCTCTAAAACACTTACAACATAGGGGGATCTGCAGCTATTTTAAGCCTGCACTGATACAGATTTATACTTCCAACATACGTCGTTTACAGGAAATAAATTATTTGCATTGGTTGTTGGGTTTATTGGTGTTCTTGGCAGAAAAACTAGGAACTATTTTAGGGCCATGAATGGTATTTTTAAGACTACAAGCTTTAAATATATGAGCAGGTAGGTGCATGAGTAGGTTTATGTTGATGTAGGAGTTGGGCATAGGTCCAGGAAAGAACAGAATAACTCAAGGATGAGAGAATAAAAACACACACACACACACACTCACACACCACAGTAAACTATGAGCCATGCTTTATGGAGCAGTTGCCAAGCAGAGGCAGGGACACAGTGTCACTTAATGAGTCACTGCTGTACTAAGATGTGTGAGCCTTGTGAATGTGTGACCAGCAATATCTGGACTCCAGATGTTTTGTGGGCCTCTCGCACTGCATGTAACTACACTATGTAATCGACTAAGTGTGACATCTGTGTTCAGTTTCATGCGCTGCCGCAACCACGTGTGGAGTCAGACATAGGAAGAAGACCTCCAACAACAAGCTGTGGAAATGATCACTATTAAAGCCATTAAACCGGGCCCATTAATCAGCTAGTTGTGCTGTTCGATTGGTACTTGGCTAAGACACAACAGTGCCATTTACTCTCTTTCACACACCAGAATGTCTGATGAGTCAGGATTCAAGTCTTTTTGCCAGTGAACTATGATGTTATGGATTATAGTTGATAGTATAATCCCAACTACAGTACGAGGAACAATCTCAAAACACAAAGGTTTACGTGTACGAGGACGACAGATGATTTCATAGCCAGCATTTCCTTTAGGATTTTAAAATAAGGGGGTAACTAGTGATGCATATATTTATCTGTGTCCTTGTGTGATTCTCAGTCAAATCTGAAACTAAATCTAAGTGAGACATACTTCGTGCGATGCATGACAGCTGCACAAGTGTTAACATCTTGAAGGGCTGAATGAGTAACTGCTCCTCTGTTTTTGTTTATGATTTTCTTTTAAATGGGGTCATGACTGAGTATTAAGTCACTCCGGCATCTGGTAGATGCAACTATAAGCAGATTATGATAATCATAATGTTTTTAACAAGCTTGGGTCACTTAATGAGGGAACGGCTAAATTGTATCGTCTCTTTTTGACCCTGCAGGTTTTTTGGGTTGCATTTGATTTTTTTTAAAAAAAAGACAGACCATAAATTTAACCTGAATGATGATCAGCTGCCTTTACGTAAGGATGATGTGTTGAAATATGCACTGATCTAGGCCAAACTCCTACATATGCATTTATTACTGTTGGGTTACTGAGTTACAGCTCTTAGTCAACAAAGCAGGCAGTCGGTGTTATACTCGGCCACATGTGCAACTATCAAAAGGAAATAAATGTTTAAAAAAACATTTAGTTGTGTGGATTTTACTGTGTATATTGGTGGTAGATGCTGATTGAAAAGTGGTTTGACCAATCACGCAGCTGATATGACTCTTGGGCATCCATTTGAAAATGAAACCTCAATAAAAAGACATGAACTCAAAAGAGCGCGGTTTGACCATATGGGGATAAATGCAGTAAACTGAAAGTAAACAAAAAACACATGCAGGGGATTTAGGGGGAAAAAAAACAAATACAGAAGCAAGAAAACACAAACAATGAAAAAGCTGCAAATACCACAGAATGCAAATGTTTAGAAATGTTTCCAGGGGACATTACTGACAAACTGATGAACACAGGTGTGTGATGAGTTTACTGACCTGAATGGGGGTGCTGGAAAATGAGCTTTAAAAAGTACAGTGTTTTCTTAAGCTGTTGTGCATCGAGCTCCTAGGACACTACAGGTACACAGGTTGGTTTCATGCTTTCAGAGATTCAATTTCACCGCTGAGGCTGTGACTGTGTTTTTATTACAGCCGGATCCTGCACTGCACACACACGTGTAAGTATTAACACAGGGACCCTATAGGAAAAGTTGAAGTCCTCATGTGACAGCCATGTGAACTGGATTATTTTTGCACCAACAGCACAGCACAACTCAGATGCTGGGTCCAGATTACTGTACACACACACACACACACACACACACACACACACATAGAAGGACAGAAACAGCAAAACTGAGACCGGTTTCTCCACTGACCTTGGCGGGCCGGTGGGCTCCCAGTAGCGGCAGAACAGGTGCAGTCCGTCGGCGTTGACGATGTGCTGCAGGTCGGTGTAGGGGATTCCTTGCGGGCTCCGCCGCGGACTGGCTCCCGGCTCGGGCATGGAGGGGTCTGCAACAGAGACACGCAGCAGCGATAACAACACATCGGTGCCGTAGAGGTAGCAGCTGAAGCCAGCGACGAGTAGGCAGGTGGCGGCGGTCACGGTGTTCATTGTTTATTTGTTGTTGTTGTTTTTTGTTTGTTTATTTTGGAGCGAGTTTTAGCTGCGCTATAGCGGAGATGACAAGGTTTGCAGGTTGGAGCCAAAGCTGGATGTAATCCTGAGCTGCGCTCACACGCACACGCACACGGACGCACACGGACGCACACAGTTTTTTTTTACACGCGATGTTGTCAGAGCGACTGCAACGACCGGTGTTACGTCATGAGACCACATGCTCCTCTCTCTCTCTCTCTCTCTCTCTCTCTCTCTCTCTCTCTCTCTCTCTCTCTCTCTCTCTCATTAGAGCTATCGGGGCTATAAAACTAGGGCTGTAAAAATTCACCGTGTAAGAAAATTAAAATCAAATAAAGATGATGGCCCAGCAAATTAGAATAAAAGCCTATGCAATAAAATGAGATAGGACAAGGGATACAGTAAAAAGCAGAAATCTATATTTTTTATCTAATAATTGTACTGCATCTTTCATCTGAATGTTTAATTGCAATATCATACTGGCCATACACCCGAAAGCAGCGACACTCTGGTAAAAACTAACACAGTCGCCCTGCAGTGAATCCTCCCTTCATGAAACTGTTCGGGATTTGCAGTTTTTGTTGTTGTTTGTGTTAGAGAGTTGTTGACTCAACCTTAGGATTGTTTTAGAGGCTGTGGTGCCGCTGAACTCTAGCAATAGAAATACACTGACTGGTGTTTCTATTATTTTGTCCACCCATGCGTCAGTCAGGTCAGGCCAAACGGGACATTATCGCCTTCATGAAAGTAAAACCTCTGCTCTCACCCACTGATCCAACACTCACCGCCAGTGTTTCCAGATGTTTGCTTTTTTTTCCCTCTGCCAAACATGGCAAAACTATAACTATAACTAAAATAATACACGCAAATAATAATAACAACAATAATAAAAAGGATCTGATGTACTTCTTATATCCACCACAGTGATACTCCCCCTCTCTCCTTTCCCACATCTCATATGAAACTTCTCCGGAATCCGGTCCGGCTGGATGTGGTAAATCCTCCGTACATAGTGTTACTGCATTGTTACAATGGAGAGGACAACATGGGTGATGTCAGTCAGGCCACAGGTAACAGATCAGTCCTGGTGTGATCGGATTGTCGCCGTTCAGGTTCAGTGACCTGACAGCCTGTGAGGTCGCATCATGCATCAAATACTAAAGGCTCTTATGGAAAAGGATCATTTACAAGCGGAGTCAATTATATGCATGTCTGCACTATGGAGAAGAACACGGGCCATAACTGATGTGATGTCTATGAGTTTCAGTCATCAGGGTTTAGACTATGTAAACCAACACCGCTTTAGCAAACCCGGACATCAAAATACTGTTGCCCTGGATTTTGACCGATTTTTACGCGCCAAGGTCCCATTTCTTTTGCAGCCCATTCTGTAATGGGGAAATATATCTCATTGAGCTGATGCGGTTACAACACAGCACACGAGAAACTCCTTAATAACAGTGAATCACACATCATGTGGAAATCATTGAGTACACACATGGATGCTGCATTAGTGGAACCTGTTCCCATGACGTGTGTGCGCAAAACCTCCTTTTTGTTTCAGTCTCTTCTGCAATCAGACACTTCCACCTTCACGCACAGGGACGCCACATAACTGGGAACCACACTGGAGCCCAGTGTGCAAATGGCTGCAATGCATGGAGCTGAAATACAGATGACATTATAGCCTCCTGACGAGTCGACTCTTTTGGTTGCCGACGTCGATGCCAGATACGCGCTATAGCATCAATATTAAGATCTTCGCGTTTGATATGAAAACGATGAATGGTGAAATCCAGTGAAGATGCTACATGTGCAGAACTACAAGTTACAGCCAACTGGGTCAAACCAGAAGCTAAACACTGGAAATTATGGAGTGTGTGTAGTCAGGTCCCGCAGACGCATCGCAGCCTACACGTCCCCACATGTAGAATCATAAGAACATTTGTGTGAATTCGTGGAAATTGAACCGACCTGCGCAGGAAGCCTCTGCAGGGAACTTTCAGCTTCTTCTTGGACTCTCCGCTCTCTCCGATGCTCTACTCGCCACCGGCCAAGAGAAGAATGCAGTCCTCTCCGCGTCGGAAGAAACTAAATGAGTATTCACACACACACAGAGAGAGACAGACACACACACACACACACACACACACACCCTCTCTCTCTTCCTCTTTCTCTCTCCCTGACACCAGCTACACATTAATCATTCTCATATGCAGACATGCAGACTCGACCGTTATGTTTCTCTCTTCATGTAAAAATCAGTCTAAATAGTTCACATCGTTTTCAGTGTTTGTTATTGGTGTCATGAGTAAAAATCTGCCCCTCTCTCTCTCTCTCTCTCTCTCTCCTTATTTACTGTAAGGCTCTCGCCTAACAACGCCTCCAAACTAACTGACATGTCATTGTCTTCCAAAATGACTCATGTTTTCTGTTCTAGTCTAGTTGGTGGCACAGAAAACAGCCATGACAAAAATGATTTACATCACTGTTTTGGATCTGCTTCCTTAAATCATTTATGGTTAAGCAGCTTTACTTTTTTGCCACTTGGGGCAACAGACCAACATGTAACCGACCTTCCCCAGCAAACTGCCCTCACACACAGAGCAAAGACAGGGGGTAATTCTATGTATTCAAAAACAGGATGAAATGGATTCAGCAAATTTCTCAGACCTCAGGGAAACATGCTACGGTGATTAAAACTGAGTGTAAACAGAACAGATGCTGAGAACGTCTTGAACTAGCAAATATTTGCCTCTTTGCACATTCAGCAAACACATTAGCATTAATCTGGAGTCATGTTTCCTGTCAGCAGACCATTACAAGTCTGATATTTACTTTCCTCTTAGTTCTGCTTTACCCAAAAAAATGCTAAAAGCGTGGTCATTTGATAAAAGTACTGATAAATGCAGCTTTAAGTTCATCTTGCTTCTGATAGGCCCAGAGCACGGCTAACATGATGTCAAACCACTTATGAACTATAAAGTTAAACATATCCCCAGTTCTGTTTTATAAACCTCAGTCATTGTGGAACTGGGCTCATGTCCAAACCCACACTAAACATATATGGTTGTAGAAAGGCCCTTAAACATGTGTATATATTAGTATGTGTCCCTGCTCCACCACCTGTTAGACCTGTCGGTATTAAAGAACTACAGCTCTATCACGTCGCTGAGGTTTTCCCACAGCATCAGCGCAGCAGCTTTCACTGAGCAGGTTTGTTACGCATAGCTGTGGCTATTTATAGCACACCTACCATTAATTTACCACCTGTCTGTGCGAACCTCATGCTCATAACTATGATATCTCAGTTATCATTATTAAATGTCAGAAAGATGACCAGTGCTTTCAGTGCCACGGAGAACATGGAGCTCATTTTTGTACCAAATCAAAGAAATGGAATTTTAATGAAAGCCATTATTGGAAAATCAAATTGCTTTGTTATGCCTAAATATGTTTCAGGGTCTTCCTGTGTTAATAAACAATGACTCATTTACTGGTTTCAGTCAACAGTGTATTGTTGTGGTTGCAAATCAGAACACAGGAAATTAATCTCTTCCCAGTTGTCTAATTGTTTACAGGCACATACACCAATAACATTTTCTGTTCTCTAAAAACTAAACAAATAGTGACAATACAAAGGCAACACACTTATTGAATATTTTTCTTATGTGTGTTTTAAAAGTGTTAGTGTAGAAATACTCCGTGCACGTACTCGTGTGTACAAATTCTGTCTGAAATTCATTTAACAGACTGAATCTTTTAAATTAAAGCACAGTTGCCCCATTGTTTATAGAAAAAGTTCTTGTGACAGGCCAAGCACCAGTTTAAGCTCTATCAAACTAATCCACAACCATGGTTATGTTTTGTATTAAATGACAGTGTGTCTACAAAACAAACCTGTCAGGGGTTTGAAGCATATACCCTTAAATTACTGTTACTGTTAAAATGATGGATTGCATCTATATCTGTGCTGCCGAGCTATCCAGAGTTCAGTATGTCACATTATCTGGGCTTGAATTACTCCGGTGAGCATCTTCCACATCTGGCAGAGGAATTGAAAAACGCTTCAGTGAACAGCTCTGTATGCAAACAGAGTGACTGAATATGTAGAAATACAGGGCACAGGAGTCTGAGTGGGAATGAAACAACCAATCCCAGTGAGACAGGAAAGGAGCATCCACATTTGATGCGTCAGTGTCGTCAGTCCAGATCCTTTCAGAGGTATGTGGAGATTTCCTGTCATTGCATAACAAGATCAAAATCTCTTCCGCTGAAAATGTTTCATATCAAAGCTAACTGTGAACAATGAGAAGCATGGGACTAAGTAAAGTCATATTTATTTTTCTTCTAAGTACATTGGCGGATTTTGAGGAAGTATACAATTAATACACATTTGCAATGGGCATTTGTTAGTGATTAAAAAGACATGTAAATGATGCCATTATAAAAAATGTCTTGCCCAGCTGCCGAAATACATACAGAAGAACACTAATCAGTATTTAATATGCTTTAACTGCAAGTATGTTGTGCATGTGTTTCTATTGCATTGTTGTGTTATTGCTTTGATTTGTACAGTCCCCGAGCACAGAATATTAGTCTCATCATTTATTTGCAATCTGTTGTTTTTGTGGAAGTTACAATGCGTGTGTGTGTGTGTGTGTGTTTGTGGAGGTTTGTGTGTCTGCTTGTGACTCAGGATAAAATCCTTACACAAACTGTGTCTGTCACTCCTTCATAATATCTTCCATCATTCGTCTCAGGACTTAGAAATGTGTTGACGCCATATCCTGTGAAACAAAAGGACAGGAGAGATCAAGACAAAGAGGAAGAAGAAGAAGCAGAGAGGCACCAAGTGGGACAGCCACATATTCAGAATATGACATTCACGTGCACATGCCTACATAAATGTCGCTGTGTGTTCATGTACGTGTATGTGTATTATTCATGTATTTCATGTTCTCTCACCATCCACTCTGTTTTTTCTTGCATCTGTGTATATGTGTTAGAGAATAATGGGGTACACTGCGGTTTTGGATGCTGTGTATGTAAAAGGACACAGGATTTGTATTAAAACAAAGTAAAATACATTCAAATATTAGATCCTTTTGTGTTTTACCATAACACTGTAAATACCATTCCCACCCACTTCCAGTCATCTATGCTATCAATTTGGGGTCCAGGTGATGCTGCAGACTAGGGATCAATGAACCAATCCACAAACAGCACTTCAGCCATTTTCCATTAACAGCAGTTTAATATGTCATTTTCACACTCAGTCATTTTCACAGCCTCATTTTGGGGCAGAGGTGGAGGAGCTAGAAATTGATTTTAAGTATCATTAATTCCTCCTGTGTCCAACAGTCTGACTCCACTGAGTTATTTTCATCTGACTGTGAAGAGGCTGCAGTGCAGACAGATGTGTTTGCTACTGTACATTAGCTATTTAGTATTAATTTCACTTAGTAAATACTATGACAAAAAAATTCAAAAATAAAAGTGCTCCAATTTAGTCTCTGGGTGGCACGTTTAGGTCATCACTAAAAATTAACTTTCAAGTGCAAATTGAAAATGGAAAAATGTCCTGGTGCCTTCTGTGTTTGCACACATTGTTCCTCTAAATTAATAGTAGTGTACAGCGTGTGGTGATGGGTGTGTGCAAACAGGGCATCACCTTATGTTGACTCATTCTGGTGGACTGACAGTGCAAAACGGCATCATGGATGGTTGAGAAGACACAGGACTTTGTGACTTTCTCATTAAAGAAGCCTCCAGTCTGCAGGTTGTCCACCACAGCAGCTAGAGAGAGTCACAGAAAAAGGAGAATAATGGATATGCAGGCTGAGTGCTGTACGAAAATGTGTGGGATGACAGAAGGTGACAACAAGCGTGTCACTGTAAGAGGAGAAAGAAAAACTGGATAAAAAAAGGACAAAATGGATCAGTTGAAATACTGTAGGAAACTTCACATGGGAAAAAAATAAATATAAAACGTAAATAAAATGTCATTGCACCACTTTAAAAAAAAGACAGAGTATGGGGGTGGGTGTGTCTCAACCTCATAATATAAACTAACTCATTAGAGGCGATCAAGCCTACAGGCTAATTAGAGCTGCTGATCCACTGATAGAAGCTGGATGGCTCCTACCACTGTGGTCTAAAGACTTCTTTTCCCTGGAGATCCACATTTTTTCCATCCAGCAAGTCAGATATAAATTTACGTGCTATTATGTAAAAATAAACACAGAAAACTGCCTGTTTTACTACAGTAAAAACACAACCATCCCAGCAGACCTCTTTTCTGACTATGCATATCATGCCCAAACATTACAGAACCACTTCCTTCCTAGAATTGTTACAATAACATTAGAAAACAGCTAAAATAATATCCAGTATTGTTGAAGGAATTCAAATTGAGTGTAGCTCAGCAGGTCTGCAACGTAGATGTGGAAAATACATCAATGTGGGCCAAGTTTATTTCTCTAATGTCTATGATGGAAAAAGTCCCACTTTAAGCAGTAAAAACTTATTTTAGCAATATTTTTCAATCTGTTGTCATACAAATGGCTGCAAACAGACTTTTTAACTATTCTAATTGAATTCACCTTGAAAAATTAGAAAATCCAGTCTGCACAAAATTCTGTTTTATTTCATTTTAGCGATAAAGTGTAGTTGGACTTACTTTGGCAGCCAGCAAGAACCACCTCTATACCAATTTCTCCATAGTCTATTTGGATCTGAAACAAAAACACAAGCACAGAGCAAAGGTCAAACAGAGGATCATTTATTAGCCTGCTAATTTAATTTACAACAACTGAAAGGCTGAGGAGCTGAAAATAAGGAAAGGGATGTAGAAAGGAATTAGAAAGACGAAGATGGTTAAACAGGAAGACATTTATACAACAAAAATAAAAGGATCATAATCAGTAACTTTGTATTTGCCTTATTCTCTTAGGGCCAATACATTTTCTGTTTTTAGGATGAAGTTCATTATTAGTATTTAACTATCAGCCTAATTTCTCCATCCTAAACACCTTCATTTGGTGAAATGAGTAGAATATAAGCAAATGTCACTGCCAGGTTCTTACGCTGCGCAGGGTCTTGACTCCCACAGTATCCAGGAAGTTGACAGGGCTGAGGTCGAGGACAATGGCTCTGGGAAGTGAGGGGTCGGGCTCAGGATCCACCTCAATGGTGGCAACAGATGTATGCTCCTCCCTCTCTGGTGCCTCCTCCTGGCCAGGAGGAGACTATGCAGAGGGACACATGAGAAGCAACATTGGTATTTTAGACGATGAATAAAAAAAATCACAGTTTTCTGCAGGACCAGGAAGTCAAAACATTTGTAAGCAGGCTCAGCATAGTCTTCCTCACCACATTCACTGTGTTCTTCTTGGCAGCTTTTCTGGCTTTCCTGGCAATTTTCTTCTCATGCCTCTTCCTTTTGGCCTCCAGTTTCTTCTTTATTGCCAGCTTCTTGGTAATGTCGATGCCAGACTAATAGAAACAAGACAATCATATTCAGTGACTATGAGCTCTGCATTAATTTTCCACAGCCAGTCAAGTCCTGCTTCCTAACACTTATCCCCACACTTGTTTTATTCTTCAGTCAGTCTTTGACCACCCAGCCATCTTCAGGAAAAAAGAGCATTATAACTTTAAAAACACTTGACTATTATAGGATAGATGGTACAGTTAATTCCTAAAGTAAGAAGCTGAATATATACACTGATAGATACACACCATTCTCAAACTAATATGAACTAAACCAAACATCATGCAATGGAGACTGTTCTGCTTGTATTATTTTATCTCTCAGAGTGACGTCAGCCAACTGTCTGGTTGGTTTGTGTGATTCTGTTTTCATGCTCATCCCTTGTTTGGAAAAATGAGCAAACAACTTTAACATTTTTCCCTCAACAAGAGCAAACAAAGTAAACAGAGCATGTGTAGCACACATCAGCCTGAGGAATGTTTTCATACCTGTCTGTACAGCTGTGTCAGACACAACCGCTGGGCATTAGAGCGCTGGACTGAATCTACAGCTGAGTTACTGTAGTTGGTTGAACGTTTTTGAAGGAGGGTACCTAACGAAATGATTAAGAAATCCATTTCTATTTAGATCATCTTTATGTAAAATTTTTTTTTTTTGTCAAGGGTGTTACAAACAGAAGCTGCAATGAACAAAAGCAACCAAAACATGAAAATGTACAGTTTTTGTTCATGGTCGTCAAACGCAGCAGCAGATTTTCACTTTGTGTTTTTGTGGTTCTGACTGCATCAATAAAACGTCTGCCTGCCAATCACAAAGCAGATCAGAATTTCATTACAGCCATTCAGGCCTTATACGTCTCCAAAATAAAGCTGATAGCGATTTGCTTCTCAAAAGCAGAGCTTACATGTTTACAGAGCAGTTTAGCATTCATGCAAAATAAATGTCAAATTTGCAGTATGATAACACTTAGTATCCTCTTCCACATCAATCTGGGCACTGCCAGTAGGAACCATCAGCACAAGATCCCAAATCCTCCCTCCACCTTTCACTGTTTGAAGCATTGGCACGCTACAGCGACTGGCAGGGTAAATAAAAAATAAAAATCCATCTGGTGGGAATTTCTCACCTTGCTAACAAACCTGCAGCCTCTGTCAGTCAACAACAGCTCAATGAAATATTGTTTGTGCATCAAAGATTAGAAATAAAAGAGCAACCCTACGGCTTTGACATGCTGACATTTTAATGAATGAGAATCTCCATTATTACTCCTCCCTTATTCAATCTCTGCTTCTCCCCCTCCTTCCATCTTTTGTCATCATCTTTTACCACCTTCCCTCAGTCTGTCTTCCCATTTACCCCAAGGAGACGTGACAGAAGAGGAGGCGGAAGAAAGGGGGAAGGAAGGAGGGGGGGGGGGGGTTAAACAAAAAGTTGAACTGCAGAAAGGAGAGGAGAAAATGGTGCGATGACATTTGAACAATGTCTGTCACAGTCGTGATGTGTGAATTGGTGAAATGCAGGGTCAGTTATTAGACTGTCAGAATTAATGTTTGTAAGGGAGGAATTTGGGAGGGGGAGGGGTTGCAGGAGTCTGTTGTTTCTTTTGTGTGTGTGTGTGTGTGTGTGTGTGTGTGTGTGTGTGTGTGTGTGTGTGTGTGTGTGTGTGTTTATATATTGGTATATGATCTGGTGGTTTGTGTCCAACATGAATATTTTCATACACATTAATATTTCTGTGTGCACATTCTTTATTTCTATTTTTAGAACTTAAGCTTGGGGACTTTTTGGAAAGACATTTTGTCAGTTCTCTCTTCTTTAACACCTTTGAGTGTCAGTGCCTGATTTTAGGGTTAAAGGGCAAACATTGATGTCTGTGTGTGTGTGTGTGTGTGTGTGTGTGTGTGTCCGCACCTTCTCTGCCAGGGCATCTTGGTACATCTCAGCATTGGCAAAGTAAAGGGTGGCAGAGCAACGGAAGATCAAAATCCCCGGCACCTGCCTCACCTAAAATCAGTCACTACATGAGTTAATCAATTAAACAGGCAAAGTAATACTAGAGCACCTACAGTATAATAATGCTGTATTAATATATAATCTATAATTAGACATAATAACTTCAATAAGAAGACTATTCTCATGCCACAGCAGTGTTTTCAGCTATATGCTAACATGCTAATGTTACACTAATGTTACTAGAGAGGAAGAAATGCAGTTACTAGGGTTTTGTCATTATTGTTTTACTATTGATCTGTTAGAAATGTGTGGTCATTGATAGATCAGTAACATATTGTGGTTATTAAGTCTACATTTAAAGGTATTACTGTATCTTATGTTTTCATTACCATTGACTAGGCATGATATTAAAAAAAAAACAAAACACTGAAATCTCTTTTTAAAAGCCCAGATCTGCTGAACAGCCCTTCACAGTGAAGACTTCTACTTTGTCTTTTGAAATCACATCTACTGAAAACAAGTTTCAGCTAAAGAAACATTTAGTAAGCTTGTCCTGTATGTGTGTAGAGTTCATGGCAGTTAATTATGATTACTATGTTAAGGTCAACACAGGTATGTCTGTCCTCTGTTGGCAGGATTAATAATGGAACACCTGAGGTTAACGTTTGAAATGAAAATGGAAGAAAATGAAATAGTTTTGACAGTATATCACTGTGCATTTCAGGAGCGAGGCTGAGCGTTGGCTGGGAGGCAAATAAGTGGTACATAACCTCCATTAACGTGTCTATATTTGACTCTGTGCTATAATGTCAGTGACAGAAAGAACTAGGTGGCAGCTGTTCTCACCCCAAACAACATACATAACTTCAATGTCATATATAATTAAATATGCTCCGGTTATAACGCTCATCCTCATGTCCACTTTGAAGTTCTTTAAATACATTGTCCGTACCTGATTGTAGTCCTCCACTGGCCTGTAAATGTCCGTGTTTGGGACCTGCCCTAACAGAGAGTATTTGGGTCTGGAAAAGACAAAAAACAAAGACCTGTAATACTTTGTGTTTAGGTGTGCTATCAGAGGGGATGGATTTAAAATCACTGCTGTGTGTTGGGTGGGGTGATTGTTAGCCGAATGCTCAACTTATGTTCTGAATGCTAATACACATTAACTGTTAAATGTTGTCATCAGTGTGTAATGGTGGGTGAGTGTGCCCTGTGGCAATGAATGTCCTACAGCTGAGTCCTGAAGATAACGGTGAGCATGGAGAACCCGATGGAGGCAGCCAGTCCCAGATCAGGGTTGAGCAGCAGAGTGAGAATGAAGGTGACCACCCAGATCAACTGGAGAAAGAGTAATGAGTAATACAGCAACGAGACAATACAATGCCTTAATTATACTAATCATATGTGTGGCTTTTAAGATATTTACCCATATGTCTTGTAGTTACACTAGAAAAATGGAAATTAAGCCAAAATCTATAATTTCTTCAGGTCACATATTTGCAGCATTTTGCTAACAGCTACTTTCCATCAAGCAGTAGTAGCTGTGTAACTCCAAATTACAACAGGGAGGCTGACGTAAGTGCTTCTTCCCCACTTCTGTGCCATTAGTGTTAACATGATAGAATTTGCTGGCATTTGCAAATCTGGATGCAGCACTACAGCACAATAATTACAACTAATCTCAAAGTACAGTGACGGCTGACAGAAAACAATAATTAGTTTTAGGGGTATCACATGCTGACTAAAACACGATGCCACAACTGACTCTGTCCTTAAACATGAACATTTTTTATCTAGCTGGTAAGGTACACTTACCATGTCTACCCTGTTGGTCTTCCACAGTGCAGGGATGTCCGTGAATTGTTTCATCATGCTACTGAGGTTGACATAGATGATGGCGGCCAACACTGCCTAAAAAGTATAA
Source organism: Mastacembelus armatus (assembly GCF_900324485.2). NCBI lineage: Eukaryota > Metazoa > Chordata > Actinopteri > Synbranchiformes > Mastacembelidae > Mastacembelus > Mastacembelus armatus. The sequence continues at coordinate 24,685,970 of NC_046639.1, read as the reverse complement.
AGAATATAGATCAGTGTGTATGGAAAACTCCAATTTCAGATAAACGTTTTAAAATAACTAACTTCCACTGTTCCCTTAGGTCTAACCTAAACCTATCCCTACTCTTAACCCTGAACCCAAACCTTCAGGACGGGCCAATATTTTCCTCACAGTTCTAAAATGTGCTCACAACTGTGGTTTTAAGCTGAAATCTAAACAACCACAGAAAGACACACAGTACCTTAGGCAGTTCTTCAAAGAGGTGCCCTATCCAAAGTGTGATGAAAAGGATAACCATTGCTGAGAGAGCCCCAGCAACCTGCAGTGAAGAGAGTACGAAGACTGAGGCATGATGAATGGAAATCAGCGATAAAGAAGAATAAAAGTCAGAATGGTTACTGGAGTGAACGGCTACATGATTGCAAGTCGAGTCGAGGCATCATGAGTTAGAGCCTCTCCTCTGTAATGGGCCTTAGCTGCTTATTGGTGTTGTCAGACTTAATCCGTTTAGCATTTCAGCTAATCCGTTTGTGTAGGTGGAGTTCAACGATGTTAGCAAAAATCAATTCCCTAAGTGTTTCTTAATGATACCACTTATGAAAGTAACATTCATTATGGGCAGCTTTTCACCCACTTTAACCTTTAACATTGTTCAGGTCCGTAGCTAAAGGCAGAGGAGTGAAAAATGATCTCATGAAACGTTCCTGACAGATTTCAAAAGTACTGAGCATAAAAACGAGTAAGTGCATGTAGAATGTTTCATAGTTACATGGAATAATCACAGGAGAAACAACAAAGGTCATGCAAAATGAATAAGATTTCAGAACTGAACATGGTCAGGGAGCCTTTCTTTTAACAAGAGCTCATTGTCACTTAAAGGCTGCTGTGAACAGCTTGTAAGGAACTAATTCCACAGAAAGAAAGCAGTTCAGGCGAAAACTGGTAATTATGCTCTTCAGTCACACGGTGCAAGGTACACATGCAGGTCAGCTAGGTCAAAGCTAAGGGGGTAAGTGAGAAAAGATTTTTTATTTGGATGAACTAAACCTTTAAAGGGCAAACAGCCCACACAATGTTTATAAAGGCATTTGTCTCATACCGACCTGAGTCTTCCCTCCCGTGCTGTGCTGAACCATGGTGCGAGACATGGAGCAGCTGATGGCGAAGCATTGGAAAATCCCTCCAATTGAGTTACTGAGTCCCAGGGCAATTAGTTCCTTAACCAAGAAAAACACACTATTTGCAGTATATAACGTGTAGCAACTTTAAAACATGTATTCTTCTGTCACATGCTTACCTGGTTGCTGTCCACCTTGTATCCATACTTCAGGGCAAAGATTCGTCCCAGCGAGATGACCATGCCATATCCAACCACAGCCAGAGCGAAGGCGTTTCCAATCACCTGACCAAGCACAGTGGCATCTGGGAGAACAGGCGGCTGGAGACTGGTGGGCAAAGACAGAGCAGAATACATTGACCATTACAAAGACTTCATTTTTCTGAAGTGAAAAATATAAACCCATTTTTACAGGCATTTTTTTTTTTTTGCTGTGTGTTGTTCTCACCCTGATGGAATGTCTCCCACTACATCCACTCCATATTTCTGCTCCAGGCCAACTTGCCAAGAGATTATGGTGGCAATAATGATCTGGAGACACAAATAGTGAGATGTATTTAAGTATGTGTCTAAACTTGTCGTTGTAATAAACTAAACGTCCACAGAGTACATTATTCATGCATATACATATTCCTTTATACTCACAGTAAGCAGCTCCACTGGTATGGGAACAGGTAGCTTTTTATTCAAGTATACACTGAGCTGCTTAGCAAGCATGAGGCCAATTATAGTGACAACACTGACCACAAGAGTGCCGACATTTGTCTTCGGGATGAGATAAGACACCTCGAGCACAGTCTGGAAAGAGAGCAAGAATCAAAAAAGATGCAACAGAGATAAAATTTGCATGTTTAGCTGCAGCCTTACTTTACGATATTAAAATCTGTGTGTTGGCAATCCGTCTACTTTCTCACATATATCAAGGACAAAGGTCCACTGTGTCTCAGAGGGTTGGTGCCGAAGGTGTATTTAAGCTGGGACACTATGACGTGGATCGCTGCTCCGGTGGTGTAACCTCGGACCAGCGGCTCAGACAGGTAGGTCACCACGAAACCAAACCGGACCAGACCAAGCAGAATCTACATGAAACACAGATTGAGAGGTTTCACAATAGCCAGTGCTGCTATGAGTAAATCAAAATATAGATGTTTTTAATGATTTTAATGGCTTTCTGATGTTTCACTATGACGAGTTAGGTGACTTTGACTTCAACAAATGAGCTGCATTATGACACAAACATAAAATAAAGATTTATGAAATTACAGGTTCATTATTAACCCACAGGAAAAGCCAACGAAACACACCTATCCCTATTTAATCACATCAAAAATACAATTTGATAATGAGCCAGGATGTTTGTACATGAGGTTTACTGAGAACATACAGGCTCATATGGGATTTAAAGACACTGCAGGCCCCTTTTATGCTTTGGAAGTGATCAAAAATTGATCCTATATGGGCTTGATGACAAGTAGTGGCAGGCTTCATGGAGTTATATAAGTCTTTGGTATCTATAGAGTATTTTATTTTATTAATTGATATTTTCACTGCTAGCAGATCCTGCTGGGTAATGTCAGCTGTCTGTCGAACCAAACAAGCCAACAAAATACTGAAACTTGCTCCTTAGTGTTTTCTATATGTTAGACTTGAACTGCCAAGTGAAATATTTACCTGAAATAAGCCAGATAGGAAGGTGACGGCTGCAGCCACTTTGACCCTCTCTTTATTCATGGCAGTCTCATCAACTATACTGGTGTTGGTCCCGTTGTCCCACTGCATAAAGTTCGACTCTGGGGCTAATTGCTCTGTCACGCTTCCTATCATCACACTCATCACTGCATATGTTCCTGGAGAAGGGAGACAGAAACATAAACAGAGACCCATATTTAGACACATATTATTTCCCTTGACGCCACCTTGGTGTTTTCACCGATGGTGTCCAATTTGAAAACACTATCTTGAACAAGTTTAGTTATTTTACATATTTATCTTGTCTGAGTGTCCTTACTAAAACTTTTTCAACTAAGAGAATATTCTCAATGTTTGTGAATAGAGCCCCAGGTTTTCAACAAGCAGGCCAAAAATTATGTAAAGACTTTGGAATGACTTTTCCCCTATTGAACAGCAGGGGGCATTATAGCTTCCTGAAGGTCTTGAGCTTCAGCTAAACATAGTAAACATCTACAGTATGCTTAAAATTACAATCGTGATTGTTTACTCTGCTATTCAGCCTGCTGTAAGGACCCAGTGTGCAGATGCTGCAGGTGTTAATGTGCAAACCAACTGGGATACTGTGATGACCCAGTGTGCAGATGCAGCAAGTGTTAATGTACAAACCGACGGAGATGTGCTTGGATGTGCCAAAGATGAAGTAGATGAGCACAGGGTAGAAGGAGGAGTAAAGGCCAAACACTGGAGGAACAGCAGCCAACAAGGCATAGGCCATTCCTGCAGGGATAACACTGAGTCAGCATGATCTACAATATAGGAGTAAATAGGAAAGAGCTAAAGCACAGGTTACATTAAGCAGTAGGGGGAAACACCACAGCAATGCACAACCTGCAGATTATCATTCAAAATTAATCATTTAGCTCTTCAACCCACTGAACCCTCTGTGTACCTCTATCTCCTGAACCTCCATCCTTACCCTGGGGCAGGTGCATGACCCCCACGCTGATTCCAGAGATCAGGTCCGACAGGGCGTTGTCTTTGACGGGGTAACGAGGCAGCCATGACAAAACAGGAATACTGTCCAGCAGGCAGCTCTTCAACCGGGGACCAGAACACCTGAATATGTACAGAATTACAGAACTCATAAAACAGTATTTTTACGTTTGGATATGATTTGCTACTTTTGATCGTAGACAAGGATGTGGTTCCAACCCCGTTTGTGTAGCTATGGCCTTCTCTTGTAATATTTAATACATTTTGTGGCAATATAAAAATAATGAAAGTTTTCAAATGACACCATGCATGTTTTACGTTGAAAGAAACACAACTTTACCATCTTTTAGGATCATTACAGCTAAAAACAAAACTACTTTTCTAATATATCCTAATTTATTTACATGTTGTACTGTATCTATTGATCACAGACCTTTTCATGTGCATACCTGAATATGCATGTAAGGTAGATGAATAAACATAAAGAGGATGAATCAGGGCTTTAATCGGACACACTCTTCTTGAATAATAGGCTGTTAAATTGTGAAGTACGTAGGAGGATTTAAGCCGATATGAAAAATGTCTGAATACCTACGACGGTTTGTGAGATGTACAGCAGAGTAGATTGGTGGGGAACTGTACCTCATTGACTTTTTGATACTCTCTGACAGAACCACTTTGGACTCTGACTTTTCTGCCATTTCATCCACAGCTTCTTCATCCAGGATCTGTCTCTGGACGTTGTAGCCCACCCACCTCCTCTCAGCCATGGCTAACACTAGCTGTAACATTAAAACAAAACAAAACAAACAAAATATTCTTATCATGACTGTAAATATGTATTAGGGCTGTCTAAGTTACTGATAAGTTAATGCTGATTCATTGTAATGGCACTTTTTAAACTCTGCAGCACCTGGAAAGGCCTGTGGTCCTGAGGAGCTGTCTAGGAGCTGATACTAACAGACATACATTTGTACAAAGCAAGTGTGTCCGTCAACTCTTCATGTTGTTATTAAAGTATTAAAAGTATTAAAAACTTGAAAAATACTCACAGATTAAAAAAATGTGATTAATTTGCATTTAATCGCAGGATCACTATGGACATCATCCGATTAATTGCAAATTAAATATTTTAATTGACAGCACTAGAGATATTAATTAAAAAAGTTACCAATGTAATTAAAACACCCCTTTTAGTACATGGGCTTTGGAAACAGCACAGCTCTGAAGTTTTTACATTAATTCAAGATTCTTCTGGTAAGTGAACTGTAAACCGTCACATGTAAGCACAATGTCAAACTCTTGTAACTTTTAATAATTACCTTAAGTGTTCCAGCAGTATCCCTTTCTTCTTATGCCAATCTCCAAAGGTCTTTAACAAAAAAAACACAGAGCATAGAGATGCACTGTACCATGGAACTGTAGTCAGCTCCCAGTGACTCCCAGTGATAATGGTAAGATAACAGTAAGATTTTATTTCACAGTCCACAACAGAGAAGATTCTCTGACTGTGTGTGTATTTCTTCTCTTTCTTTTCTGTCGCCTTTCTCTCTCTGTCAGTCGTTTGAGGGTAGGATAACTGACTGTCTGTGCTGTAGCTCCACTGTTCACTGTCTGCTGTGCCTTAAGACCTCACCAGAAATCTAGATATGAAACTGGACATTGCTACCTACGGCGAGGACAAAGTTCCAAGGTGTACGCGTTGTTGTACAAGGGGATATATAAGTGCAACAGGCTGGACATGCATTTGCAGTATTTAGTGTTTTATAATTTACAGAGTTAGTCAACGGAAAGATTTAGCAGCTGTTGAATAACTTTTTAAAAATGCTGCATCACCTAGTGCCTTTACATCCATTGTGAAAAATGTAACCACCATACCACCCCTAAACAGGAGGTTTATGGGTAATCTATAAGGAGCATGTTATACATCAACACAGGAATCTTAACAAATCAGATGATGATCAGATGTAATAGCAGCACATAGAGTATGTTTTTAATTCTAATTGTTTTATTTTCTATAAAACTTCTATGTTTTTTATGTCTTTTGTAGGGATTAGTCAACCATTTCAGCCCAATTAGGTTGTTAATTTAAGGTTACACCTCAGGATAGTAAGGGGGGGGGGGGGGGGGACTGTTTAATTACTGGTTAACTAAGCACATCAAGCACTTTCTTAAAGACACAGTGTGTTTGAGGGTCTTATCTTATCCAGACCGTTGTGTGGCAGAATCTGTCACATGTGACACGCGAAATCTCAGCCAGCCTCTGGTGGTGGAATTTCACAGTGGCGTAAGAGTCCTGAAGTATTAAAAGTGACTTTGGACCAAACCAGTGCTATTAGTAAAGGATAATGCCTCTGTAGGACAGTAAGTACTGTAGATAATACTGGTGCTGAAACCTTTCTCTTCATGATGCACAGAAGAACCTAAAGACCGGATCCTTGTGTGTACTGTTGTTAGGGTTTCTCCTTAGTGTATCACTGTTGTTGTAGAACTGTATGTCAATAACAACAATAGTAAGCCCCAGTGACCGGATGGATGAGGTGCTAGTCTCCCAGACTAGTGATTGTGGGTCCATGTCCCATCTGGGGTGACAGATGGCAGAGTGGGCGGGGCTATAAACCAAGGTGGCAAACTGGATCTTCATTAAACAATGTGTGTTTCAGTGAGGAGATGATATAAACTCTAACATCTCTGTGTTTGTTGATGAAACTCGGAGAGAAAAATAAAAATCAGCCTTAACCTCTGAAGGTTTTCACAGACTGAGATTTTCTTTGAGCAGGAGACCAGCTCAGCTTTCCCAGCCAGTGAGAGAAAACATCAGTGACAAAATGCTCATTTCAACAAGGCAGACTGTATGTCATACAACTTCTCAAACTTTGACCTCTGCTTAAATATCGGTGCCAGATAAATGGTTATTTATGAGGGAGGTGATCAATCATAACTGTCTAATAATAATTTAATCAGTTACCAAGTTACTCTTATCTACAACCTTCAGTACATTAGCTCAAACAGTTTGCCAATCATTTATAAAAACATATTGTTTGTATTAAATTATTATTGCTTCATGACATTTACTTAAAGGACCAGAACTTTTCTCTAACTTTTCTCTAACTAAGTCGAAATGTGCTTCAGAACACATCTTAATGAAGAGAGGTGCTGCCCACAGCATGGTAGCAGTGCAGAGACATGCTTTTTAAAAAGTGGACCTCAACCTTCTAACTAATCAGAAAAGGCTCAGTCAGAGTGGGAGCTCATGGCTAAAACACTGTTCTCCTAAATCAGGGATTGTGGGTTTCAGTTCCAGCAGCACTGACTAATAACACTATAGCATATAGCTTAAATGCTAATAGCACTTAGCATTTACTTAAGAACTATCTTTGATGATCTATCTTTACAGTCAGGTGAAAATTATTATACAACCATCATCTGATCTGTTTATTCCTATCATGGGTCCCAGGGGCCTCTAGCTTATCTCACATTGGGCTAAAGGCACAGTACGCCCTGTCAGGGCACCAAGACAATGGGCTAGAGGTCGGACAATTGCTCAACCCATAACCTATAAAGCCCCAGGGGCCTAATGGATAAGGCACTGGCCTTCTAAACCAGGGATTGTGGGTTCAAGTCCCATATGGGGTGACTAAGTGTAGGATGTTCTTTTTTTAACTGTCCAGGGCTCATAACTCAGAGGCTCATGGATTAAAGCCATCGTCTGCTTAAGAAAAGAATTTTATAGCAGTGTGTGCAGTAATATTCCACATTATTGAGGAAACACTGATAACAGATATTAGTGTGTTCTGACTAATACTGGCTGCATTTATTGTAGCACAATATTTCAACTAAAGAAAACATGCTAATCTCTTGTTTTACGGTCAGGGGAAAATTAGCATCCATCCGTCATGGGTACCGCCTCCAAAGCCAGGGACTGTGGGTTCAAGTCCAATGTGGGGTGACTGGCAGCAGAGTGGTGCATAACCCAGAGGTCGATGGATCGAAACCATCCCCTGCTAGTGGGCTGTTACTGGTTGGACTGGATCACATCTTGGACACTTTGTGACAGAAAGCTCAGTACTGTGAGGGAACAATTAAGCTTTTGTCAGGAAATGTGTGACAAGGCCACACATATTGTTAGTAGGTGTCTTCTGGGAAAGAATTTGTGTTGCATGAGAACTTGTGTTTGTTAAATTCCTGGCTCAGATGAAAACATACAGGCTAGTCAGGTAAAAAAAACGTGTTGGAGAAACAAAGGGGAAGAAAACACCTGCAGAAACAGATAAGAAAATTTCAGACGCCACAGTACCACCCACACAGAAGATCTTTTGGACGAGTACTGCAAAATAACAACACTAATGGGCAGCACACACTATAAGAAATGTTGCCATAAGAACAGTTAATGTTTTTTTTTTAGCCAGTGTGAAACTGAAGATGTATGAACACGTTGCATTCCAGTCAGTTCTGTTTCCTCATCTTGGAAAGTGCCGTCATGGTGACAAAGTCCATGAAACTGACCACAATGAGATCCAGAGCAAGTGTCTTTCTGGGTCTGGGGCATAGGGAGGAGACGAAGGGGGAGCAGCGTGGACTCCGTCTGGGTTAACCTGACAGCGGCTCAGGATCTGCTGTGTAGCGAAACACTTCAGGTGTCCCTGTGAGATTTTTCTATTTCAACCACAGAAATTAAAGCACAAATAAAGGCAATCACACCACTTGTATATATTTCCTCGACACACACACACACACACACACACACACACACACACACACACACACACACACACACACACACACACACACACACACACACACACACTGAGTGCGCCGTTAAGGTCTCACAAACACATTAAGTGCTTTACCTTCCTTTACAGCACCTTTAACTGCAGAGTTGGTTCTTATTGTGGTTTGTTTATATCCACATTTAGACATTTTCTTCTTTGTTTGCACTTTGCTGCTCTTTTTTTCTTAACAACACTAAATGTCAATCTGCAGAAGAGCAAGAAATCAACAGCAGGATGTGATTTGCACGGACCAGGTTCTCAAACAGACATGTCCATCATCCCACATATGCATTACACAAACAAAAGAAGGACCCGTTGCTAATACAGGAAAACTCCACGGGCTAATTTTAGTATTGCAACTGGCTTAGACTTGCAGCTTGACTGTGCAGCAGCAGCAAAGAAATTCAGCTACTGGTCATGAATGTGCAAGACTATATTAGTAGAACTACAACTGCTTAGACAAAACACATAGGATACATCAGGTCTTAGCAAACTAATCTGTATCTAGAGTATAGACATAAGTAGAGAAGAAATATGAATGGCTAAACAGATTCACAAAAGTGAAAATTATACAAAAAAAGCCACAGCGTACTCTAATTTATGATAGATACTTGAGAGAACGCGCAGAGAGAGTTGTGCAGCTGCCACCTGTGTAACAGACTGAAGAGAGAATCAAGTGGAGTGAACGGAGAGTCGACAGGAATTCAGTGATTCTCGGAGCCGAGACAGATTGCCTTTGGTGACAGTTTGGTGTTTTGATGCGTGACAGATGGTGGTTTTCAGTCAGGGTTTATTTTTAGTGTGTTTTGGCTGTGTGACAGTTACACTGTTCAGATTTATTAAATTAAATTAAGTTTAGAAAAGACCAACCTTCACTGGAGAGTCTGCAGTGTTAGCCACATGTCATGATGATGATGATGATGATGAAGATGATGCACTGATTGAAACGCCTGTACTACCAATTACATACAGCTACTGTACAAATACAAATTCCTAAGCACTTCCAAATATGGTCTGACACAAACTTTCTTGACTTTTCCATCATGTGAAAAGAAACTGGCTCTCACCCTGGACTTTGGTACCCATTAAATCCCGTCTGAGGTGATCCAGCTGAAATCGAGGTGTTTTTCAGGCACAGACACGAGACAGGCTGTGGAGAATTCATTACTGACCGTGTTGGACACTGACTTAGATGTGCTAGACAGTGTGACTCATCTCTACCTATCAGTAAAACATCAACAGAGTCGACCTTAGCATACTGGAGGTGAATAAAGGCTAACTGCACCGTTATGACCTTTAGAATATTAAATTCACATAATGAAAAACTAATAGAAATACAGTCAATTAATTTTCTCCCAGAAAGCTGGTTTCATGTCTCAGTTATATTTTGTTCAGTTTTAAAATACATTCTTTCCTAATATAAACTCACAGGCTAAAATAGACGTATGTTTCATGTGCTCCCGTCAGCTCAGCTCTATCTAATTTATACCCCACTGCCCAAATATGGACGTCCAGGCTGAAATAAGTGACCAAGTTCACAGAAGGCAATCAATAATCTGGTTATCTATAGATTGGTGACATGCAGCTTCTGAATGTTTCTAGTTATTCTGAAAGAATCACCAAAGCTCCAACACCATGTTCCTCCTCACCCCCAGCAAACAGAAGAACTGTCAAACTAATGAACCGAGAACAGGAACAGCACCAGACAGGACGACAGCGTCATGAGGAGAATACAGATTTTTGTCTGCTTGGATCTTCTGTTTGTGTTTCACATAAAGCCTCAACTTTACTGAGGTTACCTTGAAGAACACCAAACTTTAATCAAACAGTTTGGAGCTTTTAGAAAATCTCTTCTGAGACGATGTAACAGGAATGTGATTCAAAACAACAGTGAAGGAGCCAAAAGTCGAGATGAAAGACAGGACAGACTGAAGGGAATTTTAATGAGAGGCATGTGAGAGGAAACACAAAACATTTAGGATGTATGATTAAAGGTGAAGAAAAGATTTGACCAGAAATAAATGAAGATAAAACAAACCCAGGCAATATTGCTCTAGCACATATTTGCTATTCTCAGCCTTTTTTCATTAGGCCTACAACCACTCCATGAACACAGGCAGGTGCAAACACTCAGATTAACATAAGAAAAAAAATCACCCAGAACTAAAACGCATTAAAAAAATACCATCAAGCACTTTACAATCTCACGTCCTCATACAACCAAAGCACCACTCGAAAGGAAGAGCCAGCTACGGAGTTATTCAATGATTTTCATCATACTCACTAATGACGACGTCACTGAGCAGTTAAAATGATTCCCTTGAAATGCATTTGCTTTAAGCTCAGTAGTGTGTTACGTTCTTCAAACATTTGCAGCTTCACTGTAACAGAAACTTTCCTCAAAATCCACATGGCTACAACAAAGTAACATCCATCCATCATCTAGACCCCCTTAGTCCTAACCAGGGTCACAGGGATCTGCTGGAGTCTATCCCAGCTCTCTCTGGGTGAAAGGCAGGGGTCCACCCTGGACAGGTCCCCAGTCCATCACAGGGCCACATAGAGACAAACAACCTCACACACTCACACTCACTCCTATGGGCAATTTAGAGTCACCAATCAACCTGACATACATGTTTTTGGACTGTGGGAGGAAACCAGAGTACCTGGAGAAAACCCACACAAGCACAGGGAGAACATGCAGACTCCAAACAGAAAGGCCCCTGATGGGTTTCAAACCAGGAACCTTCTTGCTGTGAGGCAACAGTGCTAACCACTAAGCCACCATGCTGCCCCGGCAAAGTAACAATCAACACAAAAGATATAGAAAACACATTAAAAATTTTAAATGAGGAAAAACAGAATGACCACGTTCTACTGACCCACTGGGTATGTGTCCCACCAGCTGGATTCTGAGCTGTCCAGTCAGATCCATCTGCACTGACAGGATAGTGTCGTTGACGTGACGTTTTGTGCACAGAATGTCCAGTTTTGGAAGAATACAGCCAATTCTGCATATAAGCTTGAGATCAGCCACTTCCTGCACATGGAAACACACGGACACACATGTAGTTTTTGTGACTATGATGAATGAATGATTTGGCATCAATAGACAATCAAATTTAAAATTTGATGTAAAAAAACAAAAACAAACAAACAAACAAAAAAAGAGAAGACAGAATGGTGATTAGTCAGTGGCCAGGTGCACAGAAACATTGTATCTGGTGATTAGTGGTTTTGAAGATAAAAACAGATTTTTATGTAATTATGATTAATTCATCAGCTCATCACTGTGGCATCTATCCATCTTTATGCCTCTCATGAGACTTCATGAGTCTGAGTGATGCCACAGGCAACTTGTTGATAAAGTGCTCATTCAGCATCTTTCCTCTGATGAGTATCACCATGGAAACCACTGAAACTGACAGAGCTCCTGGTACAGCGGTGGTCACTAATCAAAAATACACCAACAGGTAACTTTGGCAGCTAAATCATGACAAAGGTGCCTGTTGGAATTTGACTTTAACACACACTGATGTCTTGCCCATCACATGTGGAAGATTTTAGGGAAAAACTTTTCCAGGCGAAGACTCAGATCTTGAAGTGTCATTCTCAGAGTCTAAACTGCTCCAGTGCACATCTGAGGTTATGGCTCAGTGAGGCTGGAAGAAAACCACCACCTGCAAACCGCCGATACACAACCCTGACACTTTCCAGACCCACCCTACACCCTGAAATCCTGCCTATGCACGTGTGACAAGGTGCATCCCTGGACGGGTTTGAAGCCAACCATGAATTTGTGCCTTGTAGAGCCAAGAACTAGTGCTCATCCCGCAGCAGCCTCAGCAGCCTGACATCTACTGTTTTTCCAAGACATTTCATGTTTCAGACACTAAAATATAAAAAAATAATACTAGCATGTTATTTTTTCTGAAAGGCTCTGTGGTGTCCATTTAATTGTGTACAAAATCATGAGAAAGAGTGGCTTCTGTTTGCAGACTGAGGGGATTTGAAAATGTTCTCGTGCTTATTTGCAGACTTATTGAACCTGCTTCAGAAATAAACAGAGGCAGGAAAAATAGAAAGAGACTGGAGGGAAATGGCACAAAAATCATTTTTTTGTTTTACGGTAGATTCTTGTTTATACTGTGGACGGTGACAGAGATGAATGACACTAATATGTTTTTTTGAACCTTGTGAGCTCCTGTAGTTAGCCCCAAACTGTTTCTTTATCCTTGTTAAACTGTTGTAATGGCTCTATTATTATTATCACAGGCTTTCCAGACAGACTAATCAGTTAAACCCACATGAGAAAACAAGTCCACATGCTTGGGTCAGGTCAGAGAGCAGCCACAAACCAGCACTGCAGGAGTTAGTCTGGCTTCATGGACTTGCCCAGGGACACATCAGTGGGGTGGAACCTCACTGCTGGAGCCTTCACACCTCTGTGCAGGTAATCCAGTGGCAGCTGCAGTGCATGATCACATGCAGGCCTGCTGCTGTGGTGTAGCCTCTGATTACAGGATCAGACAACTGGCGACACACCCAACCACCACACAGCATGCACGCACAAACACACAGATTTTGGTAAAGTTCTACATCTGAACAATAAAGTTATAGTTTGATGCATATGGTTAATTTTCATGAGATATAAACATATGGGAAGGCTTTTAAAAATCAAGATGTTTTTGGATTAGGTGAGATATGACACCTATAGGAAGCTGTGAGAAGTTATTGTGTTGTCTTGCTATTTAAAAGGATTATTATCTTCCTGACCCTGTGCCAGCTGCAGGATCCCAACACTGACTCCAGGTGCCAAGTTTTCAGTGGCATTTTGTCAGATGCAGGCAGCCATGGCAGGCGAGGCAAAACCCAGCAGGAAGCTCTTTAACCCGGGTCCAGAATATCTGGAGGAAAAGGTAAACACATGCACGCAGTGTCAGATAAAGGGACTAACTCATCTGTTAGCAATAGCAACTGGCAGAGGGCCCATGCTGACATGCATCAAGGACAAACATTAAACACTGACTCACCAACATGGTGCCTCCATTGTCTCCAAAAAATGCAGGAACTCCTTTTCTACCTGCTGTCCAAGGCCATCCTGCTGTTCTTTGTCCAGGGAGACTGTAAGATGAGGCTGACTGCAGTGAGGAAGGCCATTCACTCAACGCTTCGCTTCTGAAATCACTGTCAGATGTTACTGGCAGTACAATCAAGTTTCACTTCAGCACTTATTTCAATGTCAGTGTGTGTTTAATGTGTCTTTATTCTTCTTTTCCTTGTGTGTGTGAAATGTGTACATGAAGAAGACAGGATGTAGTACCTGCAGGAAACCAAAACAAACAAAAGCAGTGAGAGAGAACAGCTGGTCTAATCCATATCAGCAGAAAGCCGCAAAGTACAAAGAGCTCATGTGCAACACACACACACACACACACACATAAAGTGGGGAAAGTGAAGATGACCTTTGAACTCTACACATTCAAGCTGGTTTACAGCCTCTTTTCTCCGCCCCTTCACGGCCCCATTCAGTTCAGCTTTCATACACTCATGAATGTGTGTGTGTGTGTGTGTGTGTGTTTATATAAGAGAAACAGAAAAACAGTGAGAGCAGGAGAGAGACATGATAATTTTCTTCTTTAATGTGTTACACTTTGCTCACTGGGTGAATTTTAAAGTCATTTTAACTGAGAAAATGTATAAATGAATGAATGTGAAATGAATCGACAGACTCTTATGGGGGAAATGAAGAGTGAGAAGCACATGTAGACAGAAAGAGGTCAAACAGAGCTTCATTTCCACAACTGTGTGAAACACAAAGAGCCTCAGTTAAATGGTTACAGAAACTCTGAATGAATATAAGTCCTTCTACATAATCTCACCATAAGACTATATGAAACCATCAGACTCCAGGTTATGAAAAACAGAGAGTGCACCCTATAGAAACCAAAACAAAAGATATCAATCAAGCACCCACATATTTTTTTAGGTGAACAAAACTAGAATTTACATAGCTTCTGATTTCATTGATTGGCGTTTTTCAACAACAATATATTTTCATTTCCAGTTAATAGAAAATAACAGACCATGCTGCTCTGATTCTTCAGTAGTGTATCTGTTTTAAAAGCAGCATCAGGTTTCTGATGCGTTCTCCACGGCTGTGAGGCGACTGGTGCAACGGCAGCTCAAAGAAAGAGAAGGTGAAGCTCCGGGTGAAACTGAGGTTGGTGACGGGATGGAGGGGTGGCAGGCGGGGAGGACGGGGCGCCCGGCGCTGCGGTAACACCTTCCGCCTTGCACGTACCCCTCTACTCCTGCCACCTGCGGCAACAGAGAGGGGCAAACAAGGAGAAAGAAAATGTTCTGGTCAGGATTAGAATCAATGAATATTATTGAATTTTTTTTTTCCATCAAAGCTCCATCGACCTCCAGTAGAGCTCGAATCAGAACAAGTGAAAGGGATCATAGTTTAACTTGCATCAGTGTTATGGTGGAGCTCACAGGCTTTAAAACTAGACAATCTGGTTTGTCATGGCCTGGAAAGCACAGGTGTCCCTAACAACATTAGCGAGCCAATGAGCCTGACGACCAGCCAATCCCAGTTCCACTAATTGCATCCACATTTCCCTCGACAGAGGAGCCAGGAAAACATTGTCTAATGCACTTTGTGTGCACTTCTGTACCTTCTGTTGCTCTTACTTAATGAATATTTAATAAATTATTAGATATGTGTGGTCTTATTGTTTTATTGTCTTTATGTAGCACTTACTGTAGCATTTACTGTAAATAGCTGAAAGAACAAACAAAAGCTACTTGACCTGACTGTTTTAAAAGCAGCATGAGGTTGACCTGACTTGCACTACACTCAAATGGCCGTATTTCAATTACTTCTTGTGAGAGGTTGTCACTCACCAAAATTTATTTTACACTTAATGTTTGTTTGATATTCTGTAATATAGCTGATAAGCTGTCATCATAATGTCTGCTGGAGTGACGTGAGGTCTACAGTCTACAGTCTCAGACTCCTCTCGATGTTTTATGGTCTTTAATGTTTTTTTTTCACTGAGGTCAATTAGTTTTCCCTTTAAATTAAAACAAAAGTGGACACATCAGAGACTGAGATTATTTTACAAGATAATGATCTTTAGCCAGAGTCAGACGTGACTGGCCCTCGCTCTTACCGGCACAGTCCTGGAGGAAAGCCAGAGTTGGAGATGCAGCCTCAGAGTCAATGCTTGAACTTGAAGCTTCTTCGTCTTCAGTGTGTCTCCCACGATAAGGGGTGGATGGCGTGGGTTGAGGAGCAGGGGGGGGGGGGGGTACAGCTTGAGGTGGAGGGGGGATTGAGGTAAAGGAGGATTCAGAGAGAGCCAGTCCACCCCAAGGTGCCACGGTGGCGTCTGGGAGGAGGAGGGAGCAAAGCCCCTGATGAGGGTGAGAAGAGGAGGAGGAGGACGAGGATGGCTCCTGCTGGTTACGCTTTCTGCGATAGGTTTGGTGGGGACGCTTTAGGGCCGGGGAGGAGAGAGGTGGCTTGGCTGAGATAAAACAAAGGAACATAAACAACTGAGTGTATGTCAAAACACACTGAATCACCTTTTTATGTTTCTGAGTTCATTTAAAGCATCAGAAAGCAACTTGGTGAAGAACCATATACTGGCCAAGACCTATTTATGAAATACAACTGAAGTAATACAACTGTAGTAAAGTCTTTTACTTCAGAGCCATTATTTTATATATATATTTAAAAAAAACACTGCATAACATTTTATTGTTTTAACTGGTGTCCCCTTAGTGAAATAGTTCACTACAGATAATTATCTCCAACATATACTGTTTTAATGACTGACCCTTCAGCATAACTTCTGTAAAACAAAGAAGTGAGTGTGTTTGGGGGGGCAGAGGTGTGGGTGGGTGGGTGGTTGGGTGGGTGGAGAGGGATTGGTGGTTAGCACTGTTGCCTCACAGCAAGAAGGTTCCTGGTTTGAAACCCATCAGGGGCCTTTCTGTGTGGAGTCTGCATGTTCTCCCTGTGCTTGTGTGGGTTTTCTCCAGGTACTCTGGTTTCCTCCCACAGTCCAAAAACATGTATGTCAGGTTGATTGGTGACTCTAAATTGCCCATAGGAGTGAGTGTGAGTGTGTGAGGTTGTTTGTCTCTATGTGGCCCTGTGATGGACTGGGGACCTGTCCAGGGTGGACCCCTGCCTTTCACCCAAAGAGAGCTGGGATAGGCTCCAGCAGGTCCCTGGGACCCTGGTTAGGACTAAGGGGGTCTAGATGATGGATGGATGTGTTATGGGTCGGGTCACCTGTTGTTTTGCTCTCAGATGAATAGATGACAGGCAGACGTTTTTGTGACATCACCGATCCTGGGCCCTGAGAGCAGAAATCCTTTTTGAAAACAAATGTTTTCCACACTTGTAGAAAACGACATTACAGTTTACTATTTGCAGGAACAGTGTGTACACACTGTGACACAGTTCTTTGTGTTTTCATTAGGGGAAAGGTTTCAGCCATTATTGGACAGATTGCAGTAGAATTCAGTGTACACACTCAGGTTTCCCTCACATGTATTAATTTTGGTAATCTGTTAACTTTTGGTCTGGAGCCAGCAGCAGACCAAAATTGCAATCAGCTCAATACTTTGTCTTATGGTAAAACACCTGCAACACTAATTACCCCACCCCTCCACTATATGACGCATTAAGAGTTAATTATCAGATGTTAGCATGATACACTAAGTTTGTTACTATAATAACCATTATACCTGATAACACCTGCATGGTGGCAGTCAGCTTCATGGGTGGCATTAACATGGCTGTGAATGTGTTTTCTCCTATGTTACTGTATGATGAATCCTTTCAAATATCCTGCTATATAGCAGAGATATCCTAAGAAATATACCAGCTTGGCAAAGGTAACAATTACTGCTGCGACCTAAAAAAGACAGTTATGCAGATGTGTAAAATAAAAAAAAAATTAAAAAATAGCTGCATACAACAGTAATAAAGGCAAACAAAATCCAGATACACATACTCAAAGTAATATAGTAGTTTACCCAAGTTGCAGTTTTCCTAAACCAACAAGTTATGTAGCAGAGAAAATGTCCAATGTGTAAGCTCAGAATTTAAGGATGTAAGTTTGAAGCACAAACTGAAAAAGTCACACAAATGAGAGTAGGAAGTAGAGGGAGGGCATCTACTTTACACAAAGTTTATATGACAGTAACATTTCAGAGTTTAGAGATTAGGGTTAAGGTAAAAGGCAGCTGTAAGAGAACATGGGTATATACCTGTATGATGGTGTAAGCTGTCACTCCTGCACCCTAAAGCAGCACTCTATTCCTTGGTCTCCTGCGTCAAGCAAACACTCCCCCGCAGATACAAACACACACACACACGCACTCGCAGATGTGCAGGTCACCAGGAAGATGCAGACCTTCCTACCAACATTTCATCACTACAAACGCTGATGATTTCTCAAGCTTCCTTAAGTCACTTCCTCTCAAAGTGTCTGAAGATGATGAATCTAAATCATAATCTGTTAAAAAACAGTTTTCTACTAAAAACAAGATTTTTAACAGACACTTCCTGGTATTGGAGGTAACTGTGTCCTCTGTGCCTCATAATACTTTTGTCTGCCTCACCTTTGCTCCTCTCTGTCTCTTTGTTTTTACTTCTTTCTCTTTTGTGAGCCGACTAATATTACCAGTAGGCCACTGGTGCTTTCAGGCTCCCCCCTCCCTTTTCTTTTCTTTGTAAGTGATAGTGGTGCTTTCACAGATACTTTAGGACTTGCTTTCTCTCTGTGCTCCATTCTGTCTCTCACCACAAACAAGGAAATTAGATGTGGGAGCGTTTATCCCTTTTTCAGGACCCTCCTTTTATCTGTCGTCAGTCTCCGACTTTACTGTACTGTATTTCA
Organism: Mastacembelus armatus; assembly: GCF_900324485.2. Classification (NCBI taxonomy): domain Eukaryota; kingdom Metazoa; phylum Chordata; class Actinopteri; order Synbranchiformes; family Mastacembelidae; genus Mastacembelus; species Mastacembelus armatus. The sequence continues at coordinate 24,667,512 of NC_046639.1, read as the reverse complement.
CTGAGTTGTGAGTGGCAGGTGCTGAGTGCTCGACAAAAGGCAACGTGAGACAGGGCTAAAATATTAAAATATTCATGGATGCCTGCAGCTGGCCCCTTCATGTGATGTGACCCCCACCTAGCTCCCCACATACTTCACTCTAATCTGCAGTGAATGGCATTTAACATGGCACAGGTGAACAAGCTGCTGGCTGCCTCACACTTCATTAGACATGGTTATATTTGCATATCAAAGAGATGCACACAAAATAAAAACACATGCGCACACGCACCAAAATGATTTCATGTCGCAACACCTTCTGCTTCTACACTGAAATTCGGAACACATGATGCACATGCCCAACACACCATGTTCACACTTGTTTTAACTAAATGGAGGCTTCAATAATCCTAAAGCAAATTTTCATTAACCTGTGTCTGACCACAAACAATTGCATGCTCTGTCACACCAACACAAACACCTTTCAGCATTCTTGCAAAGTGTGACTACAAAAGGAAATGCCTTCAACAGAAAAACACAGACACACACCTAGACCCAAACCTTAGCCTAACCTCAGTCTAAACCTAACCACAGCTTTAAGTCTTGGACTAGCTCTAACTCTAAGGCAGCCACTAAACAAGAAAAACATCGACAGCATTAAAAAAAACTAGAAATAAAAAGCCAAATAAGTATGATGATTCTCTTTAAAGCAGAGTTTCCACAACGCCATGAAAAACCTTTCCTGTTTTTTCGTAACTTTAGTGTTGTGAACAAAAACCATCTAAACCTCTTTTTGTCAGCACTAAAACATCTGGATCTAATTTCCTTTACCCCTCAGGAGTGAACATTTGTAGCAGGTGGCATTTTGAACACAGATTTAAACCATAAATCTCCCTGACATGCAGTGGATTTTAGTGTATGTAGTCACTAGGACATCTTTGGTTTGGCCTTGTTCTTCCTCAATTTAAAGTCTCAAGGCCCTTTTTTAGTCCAAATGGTTTATTTTCTGGCCTGCTGAGATGTAACATGCTGTATTAAAAATAACTCCAGTCATGTCAGCCATCTTTGTGCAGTGTGGTACAATTCCCTGAAGGAGGCCACAGATGGCCCAAACACATCAGAGATGGTTTTAATGTTCTCTTCGAAAAGCAATGATTTTATTTTTCCTTGATGAGCACCAAATGTAGGCTGATTCCAGACAAGCGCTGCCCACATCTTTCATATATTGTTGGGATTTTTTCAGTCTGGCAGAAATTAATGATACAAATTCCAGAGAAGCCAAGACAAGCAAATCTGAAAGTCCATAGGAAACATGAAATCCATTAAATATCTCTTCAGACAGGTTTGCTGCTGGTTGGTCAGTTTCAGAAACAGAAACTATTTTGTCTTCTATTTTCTATGAAATCTTGATTGAGCTCAATAAGCAAAAAGGGCTTTGATAACTGAAATGCACTCCATAAATAAACATGGAGAATAAATAACTTTATTTAAAATGTATGTTAAAAATAACCAAAATAAAAAGGCTTTTGCATCAATTCATGCAGCTGCAATCATGTGATTTTATAGACAATTTATAACTGATCTTTAAAAAGGTGTTTATTAAGAAAGACCACTGATAATTGTTTTATTTTAATGTCATTCACCTTTTCTTTCTTTCCTCTGTCCACACATCCGCATCTGTGTTTCTGACTCGTAACAGCTGGAAGCCCTGGCCACAGACCAGCACCCATGCTGTCTTCTGGCTCTCACAATCCTTCAGACCAGTCTGAGGGTTCACCTCACTCTCTGTCTGCCCCATGCCATCAGTCACAGTCTGATTCCCACATTCCAAGGCTTTCTCAGCTACTTTCTCATCAGTGGTCTTACAAACTGGGTCACCTGTCTCGCTTACTGCTTCAACAGGTTCTCCACCCACGGCCTCATCACTTGTTTTCTTACTGGATCTCCCGCCTGTTGATCCCTGTTTTTCTGATTCAGTGTGACTCCCTTTATCTCTCCAAAATGCAATCTCCTGCTTAGACTCAAATCTCATCTTGGTGTTTTTGTCGCCTTTCTCCTCTGCTGTCATCTGCCCCTCCCATACTGCAAGACCTGCAGCGTCTGCAACGTGGGAGCACAGCGTCCCTCTGTGGCTGATGCCTGTAGTGCAGATCCTCCAAAGGCAAACCCTCTGATCTGAAGAAGTGGAGACTACGAGGCCTGGACTCAGGAGCTTCAGGGCGGTCAGAGGGGCAGCGTGGGCCAGTGGCATGTGTGACTGGGACTGAAGGTGGAGCTGAGGCTGGTTTCGGGATTGTGGTGAAGTCTTCCCATCGTCTGGGAACTGCACCGTAATCACGGACACTGTCAGCTGCCCATCATCCCCTCCGCTAGCAACGGTTACCAGGCAACCGCCCTTTTGTTGTCCCACTTTCTCTGCCCAAACAGCCAATGAGTTGACGCCACTCTGGTGGGCGGGAATGCTGAGACAGGGGATTGGTGGAGCTGTGGCTTCACTTGACGCATCGATCAGGGAAGAAGCTTCAGACAAATCCCAGACTGCAATTTTCCCATCAGTTGCAGCACTGAACAACAGCTTGTACCTGAGAGAGTCAGAGAGTAATTGATATCACTTCTGTCATATTTTCTAAAAGACAAACAGAGCTAACACATATGAATATTATTAATCATATTAATATATTTCAAATGCCATTAAGTCTTGAAAATAAATGAAAGAAGAAATAAGATAAGATGAAACATATATTATTTTATTTATTTATTTAAAAAACAGGCCCCTAACAAAGACGTGGCTTGAACAAACATATGATCACCTGTTGCCTTTTCCATCGTCCAACCTGCAGGTGGCGACACTGAGCACACAACGCTGGTGGTGAAACGTCTCCCACAACAAATCAATCTGACGCCTGACTTCATTGACTGAAAACAATCTGGAAGAGACAGAACCATTAGGAGGAGACAGTGAGGACAGTATTATAAGACGAACAGCTGAATATAAATTACATCAACCTGCCATTCTGACTGATGATGTGCATCTATTATATATATGAAATTAACTGGGCTAATATTGACTTGCATCAACATCAAAGTTGCAAATACAGCTTTGCCTTACATTTACTTTGAATACTCATTTCAAACAGCTTCAGACAGTTTTGCGTGGACATGCACCAACCTGATAGCACCATCACTGCAGGCCAGAGCCAAAAGAACACAGTTGCTATTCTCCTCCACCAGCTCTACAGACATGTACCTGAAAAAGGCATAACTGGTAAGACAGAAGTAGAATCAAAGGGAAGGATTCAGGGGTAAACTGTTTCATCTGTAAAAACAGGAGCACTTTTTCTAGAGAAGACTCTAAAGGTTAGGTAGTCATGAAAAAGTAAAATCTTTATAGATCTGATTTTTATATGTGTATAAATTAAACACAGGTGATTGGATGAGACAGCTTGAGTAGTTTGTGTACATTGATTTTAGCCTCCATTAATACCGTTAACTTGCCTTGTTTCTGGGTCCATTTTAACAAGCTTGTGTCGGTTCCGCCTCCTCTCCCACTGTTCATCCAATCGGTGACTGGCCACCTGGATCACCTGGCAGGAGGGGACCAGACTCCGCCTGTCCCAGCCGATCAGCAGTCGGTAACACTGTATTTGAGCCCGGCCGCCGGCGGACGCGAGCAGAACAGAGAGGGTTTGTGATTGTTTTTTGCTCCCTCCCTCTGGACATGTCACTGCTGCCACTGTCCGGACGCCTGAGATGTGGTCGGTAATAACTGAGAGCACTTTGATGCTGCCAGAGTTAGGATGTACTGCAAGGACGGTCAAGCTAGTGTCCTCTCCCCCTGTCACTACTATCTCCCAGTGCCCTTCCTTGCTCTCCATCTCCGTTCCCTCAGTTGCAGTCATACTTCCAGTTGTTTGAATATCATCCAGATCAGTTCCCCCTATCTTCCCCAGCCTACACACACACCCAATCCCCCTCCCATGGACACCCTCCCTCAGGTCCCATCCTCCAGTCAGTCCTGCCTTCCCAGCCCAGCTTGGTTCCTCTCCAGGGGGTTGGGAAGATAGGACAGTCCCCTGCTTGATGAAGACCAGTGCTCCATACCCACTCCAAACCCCTTTGTAGGATGGCCAGAGACCCCAAGAGCGATGCCCCCCACCACAAGGTACCGTTAACAGCCTCTCCCGCTTCACTGGGTCCCAAACCACAAAGTGGACAGCTTGGAAGCCAGCAATGACAAACCTGGCTTCCAAGCTCTTCTCTGTCTCTTCTTCTTCTCCACTAAAGCTGTCTTCCTCTTTTTCCTCCTGGGTAAACTCCAGCTTTTTTGTCAAATCTAGTTCCACTGTCTTATGGTGGTTCTCACAATCCTCGCTGACTCCTTCCTTTTCTTCTTTCTCAGGAATTTCAGGTTTGAGAATCAAAACCCTCTCCAGCCACTCCAGACCCTTGCAGGCCCGCTGGACTCGCAGAACCTCCAGCTGAAGCAGTCCTTTGTTCTCTACAGTCTTTCCAGGCAGTGCTGGGTCTACTCTAAAAACTCTCACACAGCCGTCCCTGCCAGTGCTATAGAGCAGTCCCTGGTATTCATACACTGAAGTTACACCCTGTTTTCCATGCACCCCAAACAAGCAGCTCAGTGGCTGCAGCTTTAGGTCATCCTTACTGCAGCTCTTTTCATCTCCATCACTTCCATTTTCTTTGCCTTTAGTCTGTTCTGTGCCTGTCAGCAAACCTTTATTCACCTCTAGATCACTTCCCTTCTTTTGTTCTCTTCCTTCCTGAAACAAAAGCAGGGAGCCTCTCCTGTCCCCACACACCCAGAGATCCTTCTCTGGCCTGGACTGGAGGCACACTGCAGCTGTCAGCCAGCGCTTGGCACATGGAGGAAGGAGGAAAGAAGAAAGAAGATTTACACTGAGAACTAAGGAATAGTTTTCATTTAGTTTTACCTCTATACGCCAGCGATAGACAAGTCCTTCAGCACCTGATGCTAACAAACACACACTTCCTTTTCTCTCTTGCCAAATGAGACTATGGATTTTCCCTGATCCACCTGTAAGAAGAATCCCACACTGAGGTTGAGAAACAGGGAAGACCTGTATGGACCCACTGAGGTTTCCCACAGCACACAGAAGAACTTTGGCTGTAGAGTTTTTTACACTGATGGATACAGTTTCCATTACACAGTAAGACTGAAACTCAGGAGTCCCTTCCCATATCATTTCCCACTGTCCATTGCTGTACTGGTAAACTATGCCTTGGTCAGTGCAAACCACAAATCTACTCTGGCTCCAACTTGCATTTTCATCCTCTTCTCCTGCTATACGAACCACCTTAGGCATCCCTTTCCCAAGAAATTTCACATCAGTTAGCTTCTCCCTCGCTGCCTCCTCTATTTTTTCCTTCCTCTCCTCATTCTCTTTCACCCTCCACAACCTCACCCCTCCATCTGCCCCCCCTGTAGCCACCCACCTCTCCTCATTTCCAGATCCCTTACTGACCGCTAATGCACGAACCCCCCCTGCTCGGTGTCCCTTCAATGTTCGTACCACCTTCTCACCTGCAGCCCAGTCCCAGACTAAACAGGCCCCATCTTCACCAGCACTGAACACCTTCCCTGATGTGAGAGACACTGAGAAAACCCTAGCCTGGTGTCCATATAGGACCCTTAAACAAGCTGGGTTCAAGTCCCCGCATTTCCCTCCAGGCCCCCCTAACACACCAACACCCCACACCCTCACACTGCGGTCATCAGAAGCAGAAGCCAGACAGCCTTTCTCCTGGAGGTACGCGATGCTAAAGATGACGCCGCTGTGGCCCAACAGACGTCTCTCAACAGGAGCCTTATATTCATGATCAGTCTGTTCTCCTCCTCCAGGCTTCCAGAGAACCAGCTGGTTGAAAACAGTCCCTCCTACTAGGACAGTATCTGCCCAAGACTCATGTACGAGAAGGAGGACAGAGTATAGCAGACACCCCTCCAAACAGGAGCACTGAACAACGGGAGTCCCTGTAACAAGGTCCAGGAGAAGAGCACTATTGTGGGCTACAGCCACACAGAGAAGAGACTGTTTGTCTCCAGAGAGCCAGCGGGCATCCAAGGCCCAGTCCTGTAGCTGCAAGAGGGGACCTAGGATCTCCAGGCGCAGATCCACATGGAGCCTCACCAGTCTCACAACTTTACCTCCGAATACTGCTAGGTCATAGAAGCTGGGTTCTTTGATAAAACTCAGTTCTGGGGATTGACATATGAGAAGACGTTTAGTGAATTTATGAGAGTCACAATATAAAATGTAAAAATAACAGGGGGGCTGTCAGTAAATACAAACTCTACCAAAACCAATTAGTTGTTCAACTAGCCAACAATAATGTCCGTTAGGATCAAGATTCTATCTTCATTTACCATTGAAGTTATTATCATTGTCCCTTGGCTCAAATCTATCTGTCAATTATATTTACTCAAAGTCTTAAATTTATATATCCTAACAGAATAATAATCTCACTAGACCAAATCAAAGAAATGAATTTTAAAAACAGTGAAAGCAAACATTTGGTGATACTGACCATGTCCTGCAGCAGAGGTCTGTGCTGGGCCACCTGCCTGACGTCTGGGTCTCACTCCATGGATTCTGCTGTGCTGGAGCACACTGAGTGAGGCACACGGTTTAGGGCGAGGCTGGAGACTATACACTTTCAAGATGGGGCCCTCACCTTCCAGGAGGGAAGAGGGGAATAACAAATCAAAGTCACATTTGTGTTACCCAATCCTGCACACATTCAAACAGATCAGGTACTAGCAGAGTGGCAGCATCATACAGATGTTAACTTTTTAGACTAATCCTTTGTTCACAGGTGCCCACCTGCCAGCAGAAATTCATCCTGGAGGAATTCCAGAGCTGTGACTGGAGCTACCAGGACCGCTGTCTCCATCTCTTAGCGATCAAGACCTGACGTTGGTAGTTATTACAGCAAACATTAGCCTTTTAGTTAGCAAAACAAGCTAACAAACAGAACACGTCGCATGGTATTTGGTGACCATAAACAAAGAAAAAATGACTTCTCTGGTCAGTGATAGTAAACACTCTAGTTAGCAGGCCTGGAGCTACTTAAACATGTTTCACCAAAACAGATTTCTGTAGATTCGCGACCACTAGCTACTGTTGTACCCATGTGTTTCTGCTTCGTCTTCCGTGCCGCATTCTAACCAATCAGATTACACGCCTGCCTACTTCGCCTCTGATTGGTTAGAAAAAGCTTAGTCGTGTTTGTATTGGAGATAACAACACACGTGACTGGCTGCTGCTAAATCTGTTGCCTTTACGTGTTTCCAGGAAAAATAATTTAGCTATCGGCGATGATCGGCTTTGATTTTAAGATGTCTTATTAATACCCTGAAGTTATTATTTGTTGCGTGGTTGATTTCTTTAGCTTTAAGTCAGAGACGGGCTTAGACATTTAGAATGCGTTACTTGTTAGAGTAGCAGATTCGGTTACGCGTTCCCTTCACTTTCTGTGTTTTGCTTTGAGTTGTTTCAGAAATCATATGAGGTTTCTTGATATAATCTATAAACGCTGCTTTGTTTCCTGAATGCCTGACAGTAATTTCAATCAGCATTAAAACGAAGAGAATAAGCAGAATACGTCTCACTTGGATCTTTCCGAGCGGTCCGTAAACGCACCAGGTGGGAGGAGAAGGTAAGCGTTTGTCCGTTAGGTAGTGGTCCCGCTAACTCCGCAGCTAACTATGCCTGGGAAATGCAAATTCCAAGACTCCTGGCTGTCAAAGGAGATTTACAAGGACTGGCTGGTCAAGGACGTCCATGACATTCACTTCGCCCGATGTAGGGCCTGTTGTAAATCAATTAAACTTCAGACCATGGGCGAGGCTGCCCTCACCAGCCACGCAGGGGGAGCTGGCCACAAAGCAGCGGTCCGCAAGCTAGTGGAAGGTAGCGTCGCTTTTTCATTTGGAAACTGGAAAACAGTTGAAAAACATGTCACCAAACCCGTGTAAAATATGTGTCATACCACACAGCGGATTGTCTTTTGTGCAGGGCGTGTATCTGTGGCGTTACAGATGTGTATTTAGCACCAAGTCCTCGACCAGACGTGCGGGTGTTGACACATCTGTCCCAGATCACCAACCTCTGTCTGCTCATGTTGTCCCTCATGTTGTCCCTCATGTTGATCCTCATGTTGATCCTCATGTTGTCCCTCATCTTGATGCTCATGTTGTCCCTCATGTTGACCCTCATGTTGTCCCTCATCTTGATGCTCATGTTGTCCCTCATGTTGATCCTCATGTTGTCCCTCATGTTGATCCTCATGTTGTCCCTCATGTTGATCCTCATGTTGTCCCTCATGTTGTCCCTCATGTTGATCCTCATGTTGTCCCTCATGTTGACCCTCATGTTGATCCTCATGTTGATCCTCATGTTGTCCCTCATCTTGATGCTCATGTTGTCCCTCATGTTGACCCTCATGTTGACCCTCATGTTGTCCCTCATCTTGATGCTCATGTTGTCCCTCATGTTGATCCTCATGTTGTCCCTCATGTTGATCCTCATGTTGTCCCTCATGTTGACCCTCATGTTGACCCTCATGTTGTCCCTCATCTTGATGCTCATGTTGTCCCTCATGTTGATCCTCATGTTGTCCCTCATGTTGATCCTCATGTTGTCCCTCATGTTGATCCTCATGTAGTCCCTCATGTTGTCCCTCATGTTGATCCTCATGTTGTCCCTCATGTTGTCCCTCATGTTGACCCTCATGTTGACCCTCATCTTGTCCCTCATCTTGTCCCTCATGTTGATCCTCATGTTGTCCCTCATGTTGATCCTCATGTTGTCCCTCATGTTGTCCCTCATGTTGACCCTCATGTTGACCCTCATCTTGTCCCTCATCTTGTCCCTCATCTTGTCCCTCATGTTGTCCCTCATGTTGTCCCTCATGTTGTCCCTCATGTTGTCCCTCATGTTGACCCTCATGTTGATCCTCATGTTGATCCTCATGTTGATCCTCATGTTGTCCCTCATGTTGATCCTCATGTTGACCCTCATGTTGTCCCTCATGTTGACCCTCATGTTGTCCCTCATGTTGATCCTCATGTAGTCCCTCATGTTGATCCTCATGTTGACCCTCATGTTGTCCCTCATGTTGATCCTCATGTAGTCCCTCATGTAGTCCCTCATGTAGTCCCTCATGTTGATCCTCATGTTGATCCTCATGTAGTCCCTCATGTTGACCCTCATGTTGACCCTCATGTTGTCCCTCATGTTGTCCCTCATGTTGATCCTCATGTTGTCCCTCATGTTGATCCTCATGTTGTCCCTCATGTTGACCCTCATGTTGACCCTCATGTTGTCCCTCATGTTGATCCTCATGTTGTCCCTCATGTTGTCCCTCATGTTGATCCTCATGTTGTCCCTCATGTTGTCCCTCATGTTGACCCTCATGTTGACCCTCATGTTGTCCCTCATGTTGTCCCTCATGTTGATCCTCATGTTGTCCCTCATGTTGATCCTCATGTTGTCCCTCATGTTGACCCTCATGTTGACCCTCATGTTGTCCCTCATGTTGACCCTCATGTTGACCCTCATGTTGTCCCTCATCTTGACGCTCATGTTGTCCCTCATGTTGATCCTCATGTTGTCCCTCATGTTGATCCTCATGTTGTCCCTCATGTTGATCCTCATGTAGTCCCTCATGTTGTCCCTCATGTAGATCCTCATGTTGTCCCTCATGTAGTCCCTCATGTTGACCCTCATGTTGACCCTCATCTTGTCCCTCATCTTGTCCCTCATGTTGATCCTCATGTTGTCCCTCATGTTGATCCTCATGTTGTCCCTCATCTTGTCCCTCATGTTGACCCTCATGTTGACCCTCATCTTGTCCCTCATCTTGTCCCTCATGTTGATCCTCATGTAGTCCCTCATGTTGTCCCTCATGTTGTCCCTCATGTTGTCCCTCATGTTGACCCTCATGTTGACCCTCATGTTGACCCTCATGTTGATCCTCATGTTGTCCCTCATGTTGATCCTCATGTTGACCCTCATGTTGTCCCTCATGTTGATCCTCATGTAGTCCCTCATGTTGACCCTCATGTTGACCCTCATGTTGACCCTCATGTTGACCCTCATGTTGATCCTCATGTAGTCCCTCATGTAGTCCCTCATGTAGTCCCTCATGTTGATCCTCATGTTGATCCTCATGTTGTCCCTCATGTTGTCCCTCATGTTGACCCTCATGTTGACCCTCATGTTGTCCCTCATGTTGTCCCTCATGTTGTCCCTCATGTTGATCCTCATGTTGTCCCTCATGTTGATCCTCATGTTGTCCCTCATGTTGTCCCTCATGTTGACCCTCATGTTGACCCTCATGTTGTCCCTCATGTTGATCCTCATGTAGTCCCTCATGTTGTTCCATACTAGGCCTTTTCCTTCCACTCTCAGCCTCACCAGCAGCTTGACACTGTTGTCACTGTACTGTAGTACTACAGTAGTACTAATACTAATAATGTCAACATGTACTACAGGTTGGTTCATTGATTGTATTGGTTGTTTACTAAAATAGCAGACCAGTCATTCATTAAGCTTCACAGTAATTCAGTGTAGGTTCAGAGGGAACCTGCTAATTTAATAGTCAGACTGTGTGACGGCCTTTAATAGACTGAGGGTGGTGAAGAGAAATGGGGGTGTAGTTTGGTTTTCTCTCTTAAAAGAAAGCTAAACATTTTCCATCTAGTGGTATCTAATCATGTGAGTTTGGCTTCATCCTGATGGATTATTTATGTGTAGTTTTGTGAAGTAAATTCAGAAGTTTTTCTAAGCTAGTTTTTTTTGGTAGTTTTTGTGTACCTTCTTGACTTTTTTCCCTCCTCCCTCCCTTTACTGTGAGATTAGAATCAGCTACTAAACTGCTGTGCTGGAGTTTCTTCAGGGGCTTAGGGATTTAGAAACTCTTTTCAAGGAAAGTTCTGCAGGGTGGGAACTTGTTTGCGGGAGAGTAGGAACTTAAAATCCTCCATTTTAGACTGTGTTTGTTCCCACCTTATCACCCTGATGCACCAAAGCAAACGGTTAAAGCTTATATGACCAAATTTAGCATTTTTAGCATTTACAGAGCTCAAGCTGAAAGTATGTGTGATTCGCATATACCCAGACATCTCAGTAATGTTTCATTACTTACACTTTAATCGATGCTCAGCAGGTTGCTGATGGGAGCAAGACTTTAGTTTTCACTTAGTGCAGTCTGCGCCAGAGATATGTGCAGCTATGATTCTTAAGGTAATGTGCTTTAGACACTAATGTCTTTGATGCAGTGTTATTGTGTGTGAAAGGAGTGTTTTACCTGCCTCTGCCAGAAGGAGGCAGTCTCTGCTTGTTTTCCTGAAACACTTTCACCTGCAGTCCCTCCCTTTATGTGCCCTTGTCTTTTCTTATGTTATCAGGCAGTTTGATGATAAATGCTGCTGGGCAGATGAACGGCAACATCAATCAGGTAAATATTTGAAAGCGATCAATTTGGTGTAGATTTATTTTAGAATTATTATTTTACATGAGCAGAGTTTGGAAGAAGGTTAACCTTAGTGAGCTGATGATATGCTATAACTTCAATCCATGAACTTCAAGTTGGAAAAGACAGATATTCACTTAAACACACAGCTGTTCTCTTCTCTCTAGACTGAGGAAAACAAGGAGCAAGTGGCCATATGCTTCCAGCGTGATGCCACAGACAGAATAGCAGGAAGTGACTGGTCTGATCTGCACCACAGCCCCACTTCCAACTCCACCTCCTACAAGGTAGAGCAACAGGATGTAGCATTTCCTGCTGCTTTCTTCACAGCGCCAGGTACGCACAGATAAAGCTCTGCCAGGTGCTCCAGTATTTTTCTGTTGGTGCATGTTGGCGTCAGTTTAGACCCTGTTGAGATATTGCTCCTGATGAAGAAACTGTCATGTAAACAACACAGGTATCTTCAGCTGAATAAGTACCAGGATAACGATGTGTGTGTGATTATACACACATTACAAGAGAGCAATGCCTCCACACTAGCTCTAACCATAAAATATTTCATCCACCTGAAACTGGTTGACATTTAGATCTTTGATACAGAAACACGCTAAAATAAGCTCAGGATGCTCACCCCGCTGAACCTTTTGACCTCTGACCTCACAGGCACCTCCATGCTCATCAGCCAGCGTCTCCATCCGTCAGGCAGCGGGACGGAGGACGTCAGCCGGCACTCGGTCCAGCACGACTCCGCGGACCTGCTGAGGCTGGAGCACCAGCAGAGAAGTGAGGCTATGGCGCAGCAGCAGCAGATGAAGATCCTGGAGTGGGAGAACAGGATGAAGGTGCTGGCGTGGGAGCAGGAGCTGGTGAGGGAGAAGAGGAAAGCAGCCCAGCAGAAACTGAAGGCTTACAGGATGAAGAAGGCTTACTACAAAGCCAAGTTAAAGAGGATGGGCGAAGACGTGCCGCCCTCTTCCTCCACCAGCAGCAGTGATGAAGAGGAGAAAACATCTGGCCCAACAGGATGAACTGATTTTAATTGTTTTTTTTTTTTTTTGTTGCTGCTTGTTTCTGTTACTGTTTTTATACATTTTTTGTACCAAAAAAAAGTAAGAGCTTCAAATGAGCAGTTCTTACTCACAGAAGGGAAAGGACCTTTCCATCTTAAATCAATACTTTTTTTTTGGTAGATGCCAGAGATGAAAAGTAGAAGTTCTGTTACTTAAGCAGAACCAATATTACTTGGCTTCCACACTTTTCAAAAGCATGACTCTTTTTGAAAACTACACTGACAAACAGTTACTTTAGCCCATATGGTCACAAGAACAACAATACTAGACATTTCCTCTACAATAAGCCAAGCATCTTATCCATCCAAGTAGTTTTTTTTACCCAGAAGGCCTTTAGAGAGAATCAGTGTGGTTCAGAGTTGACGCTTCGTATTTGAAATCAGTATAATAAAATGATACTTACTTTAGGAATTACCTATAAAAATACTTGGAAATGCTTGTAACGAGTTACTTTGCACACCTTGTAGAAATTGTATGAAAGATCAGATCAGGATCATGTTTTGCCTTATATGTCATTTATCAGAACGTGGTTTCAGTATTCAAAGTATTTTTGTTTTAAGGTGAGAGTTTCTGTAAAGCCTGTTCTAGGTAGAACATTATTTTAAATAATGTACTGAGGTTATGTCCAGTCACTGTAGATGTAGAAATGAAATAACATTTCTAAATAGAGTTTTTTAATGGACTACTAGTGAAGCTTCTCTTGCATTGCATGTTACCAACATTATGTAATAGTTTTTTTTCCCTCTTTGTCAGTAAAGTTGCATTTGGCACAAAGTTTGAGTTGAATAAAATACCAGAATACACAGAAACACCCACACTACATGGCAACAAGTGTACGGACAGTAATGTTACAGCCATATGTGATTGCTGAATATCTCCTTTTGAAACCACAGGCACCAATTCTCTTCCTGGAAGATTTTGGAACCAGGCAGCAGGCGTGCTGCCACTGTGCATGGGGATACTGACGTGGAAACGAGGGATTTTTCTAAACTGTTTCCACAAAATACCATCTGGACCAAAAAATATTTGCACACTGCGCAAAAAAAAAAAAGGTTTGAACCTGTTTCCAGAGTTTGGGAATCAAAGCGAAACACTGGCAGGGTGCCGACTACATGGAGAGGAAAGAGTCCCACCTTGGAAAACAGGTTAAAAGTCTTTTTTATCATTTAATTGACTGAAAATTGTGTCTCCCGGATGGCTAGAAGAGTTTATGGGGACTCAAGAGGTACATTCAGGATAGAATGTAAACACTGCTGGATAAATGCCTTTATGAGAAACAACGAAAAGCAAGAATAAGCCAAATATTGCAGTTTGCCATCTATGTTTAAAGGCCAACATTTCATTTTACCAACACAACTGTCATAGGTTACTACTTTTAAGAGTTGGAACAAGAACACCAATCTGTGTTTGAGCCTCTGAGTTACTTTTCGAGGTTTACCCAAACATCGGTGATATGACTGTTGTTGATGGGAATCGGCGTGTGGCAGCTGAAAGTCTCTGATGCATCTGAATGTGACAGAAAACCAGAGTCAAACAAGTCAGAGAAAGAAACACGTCCGTCTCTCAGGATGTTTCCAACTTCTCGCTTCTTCACACCTGAAAATGTTCTCATGAATACGAATCAGCAAACACACACACAGAATAAATATAACACATACAGCCTTGTAGGAATAAGTCGTTTTTTTAATGTCCAACATTTCTCTTGTTTCCGCGGTAACAGGGGAACAGCTGTTTCTATGCTGGGGTCCCTTTACCGACGGGGGGTTAGAAGGCATCCAATAATGAACACACGAGCTAACAAAGACAATCTTTCTCCCTCCTCCTCCTCCTCTGTTTCTTTTTGTTTCTGTTTTTTCAGAGCACATCTCAGCGTTTCAGTCTCAGTGTTTTTGTCTCTCCTCACTTGTGTGGCTCCTTTTGGTCTGAACCAGATTAACCTGAAGTTTTCTACCACTGCACCGTTACAGTCAACTGTCTGTCATGTGTGAAAACACTTCAATTCCTGGCTAGTGGGTCTGAATTTGTGGTTGTGAAGCCTCAGGTCTTTAAAAGTGGACGGGGGAAAAGAAAGGTTTGGAATTTATATAGAGCTGCTCCATTTACACTCAACCATTAGTACAAATGTGTTTACATTCTGTCTGGAGATGATAAATGCACCAAATTAACATAAATCCAGACCTGTGGCTGGATAAAAACAACCAATTTAATAACCATATATCTTGCACCTAAGCCGACATTTAAACAATTAAAAACTGTGTCCTGTTAAAACCTTTTATCTGCATTTGATTGTAATTCTAGATGTAGAGATGTATTTTCACATCGTCCTCTACATCTGAATTAGTTTCAGCGAGAGACTCGTGATCGTAAGAAACATTACGTGTTAATAAAAAAAGAACATTTGGACAAAACATGAACACATTTTTTAAGCTTCTTGTACAAAACTGCAACATAAATAATCAATATGATAATAATAAATTATTGATAAATAAATAAATCTCATGTCTGTACAAGTAAAAGATATTGTGAGTTGAAGAAAAATCTGTCTATGGATAAAAAAAAAAGGAAATAAAAGAGCAAGAGGGAAGCAATGCTGGAGTTTTTCAGGTGTACTACTCCTGTAACAGAATAGTATTTTCCCTGCAGGAGCACTTTTTGGTGATAATACTGTCACAGATAGTTTCACTGGTCACATGGGAAAGACAGAACAGCAGTCAGAGCAGGCAGAAATGCACCTGCGAGGTGTGTGAGATGTGTGTCTGTCCACTATCTGCATTTCCATCCATTTGTCTGGATTTTGTATTTCTCTGTGCGATGAGCAACATCCTCGCCTTCTTCCCTGTGGTTACATTTTGCACACAGTCATGGTTTCTGACCTAATTTGTCCTCCTTCCGGCCGTGTTTGGTTTTTGTGCCTCAGCCCTATTGTTTAAAATTCACTTCCTCTCCTGCTGTGTTATTAGAAGGATTTTCTGTCAGCCTGTCACAAGGTTTTCAGCTCGAGGACAGACAGCACAGTCAGGCCAGGCAGAAACATCTTGTTGCTTTCAGTTTTTATAACCCACTGCATTAAAAAAAACAAAAAAACAACATTTATGTTAGCCCCAATCCCTTAATCCCCCTGAGGGCTGCTGGAGACTGCCTGCCTGTCTCCTTTGCTTTCCAAATGCCTGTGTGTTGTGTTTCCTTAAGGCCTGAACTTGGCACTCGCTCCAGCAGCTGTGACAAAGGAGTCGCTCCTGATGGAAAGACCTGCATCTCAAAACCACTTACAGGCTTTTAGTGCTGACACCTCCTCTCCTCTGAAAACGTGTACGGTGCTGTAGCAGCTCTGCCGGATATCGCAGGAGAACTCATCTTTGTGCAACAGTTGCACCGGCGAGAACAAATCTCTGTTAATGCTTTCTGGTGTGACGTGTTTATCAGTGACAGCTAATATTAGATCTTTTCGAGATAGCGGCACTCTACAGATTTTAAGCTAGTGCCTCTTTTTTCTGTGAAATGTCTCAATTCACATGCTACAGACATGAGATAAAGCGTTCATGTCAATACCATGCTGGATATGTACTGCAGGTCTTTTTTGGTCTCCCTACAACATGTGAGCACACGAGCCGCGATACATCTGATCCACTCTCCTCCGACAAGCTTAATTAATCATGGCACAGTTATAAAACAAAACAAAAAAAAACTTGATTTAAACCAAACTATGAAATACATCTATAATGTTCACACATTATGACAAGTCATCTTATTCGCAAAGAAACTGGAGAACATTGATGTTTCATACTGATTTTAAGCAGCTGTCCCTTTGGCTTGGATTTGCACCGCACTTCTACAAGAGAAGCTTTTATAAATGAGTCTCTTGGATGGTACCGGAGAGAATCGGCTGCTC